>NC_056719.1:6733933-6808933 GCF_018831695.1 Puntigrus tetrazona | reverse complement strand
TTTCTGGCCAAAGCCAGCTGTCATTCATATCATGTCCTATCAGGCAGAGCATCAGTCATGCAGTAAAAGAACAGGCTGTTCATATTTTGTTAGAATTTAAGCAGATGCTGATAATGCAATAATACCTGCCATTTCTGAGCATCGTGTGAATCCTGTTTTCTGTAAATGATTTATGAATTCAAACCAAATGAGGTTAAATTTCCTGTAGGAACAAGGAGCACATACCAAACTGTTGATATCAGCCGAATTTATTGTGTTTTTGGTGGAGCATTTGAACTAGAGCAATCACTGGTGCTTAAATCACTCACACATCCTTCATAAAACTAAATAACAGCAATGGAAAGGCCAGTAAGACTTTTATACGACTTTAGTTATCCAAAAATACTTATTTTACAGCCTTGTAATTAATTCTGAATGCTATTTACTACGCCAATTAGGCACACAGGAAAAACAGCCATTTGCTTGCTCGAGCTATGGATTTTGCATGACGGGGAGCAGAGTCCATCTCGAGTAATGGGCAAATCTGAACTCTGAGATAAGCGGCGTCCCATCCTGCTACAGACCGAGCTGTACTGTGCCCCGTATCATCGCATCTTTCTTGCGGGGTGAGATTGTGCCAGTTCTGAACTGGCACACACTGGGGGAAATTGATAGCACCTGGGCATGAATGCCATAGCAGAGTGGGTTGTCTTATCTCGGGCCAATTTCTCCTACCTCACTCTCCAGATGAGAGCGGCTGTGTTTTTCTAGGTCAGTCTCTCTGTGCCCAGAGAATAGGGCTGTGTTTTACCCATTACTCCTAATATGATCACTAATATTTTTACTTCTGCCCAGCCCTGAGGTAAGGGTGGCCTGAATAGTGAGAAGATCTAGATCAGCGGCTGTTGATGTTTCGATGGGATTGTTTCAAATCTTTATTTGGCCCAAAGGCTCCAGGAGGTCCAGCCTGTTCTTTACTAAACTAAACACAATGCTTTTGTAAACAATTCATGCTTTACCGCGTAATAAATTGTAACCTTAGGATTAGAGGCGGGAAATATTACAAAGCTTTTATTATGCTCCGAGTAATATTATCATTATAGTGATATATAGAGGTTTTTTGCTAAAAATTCAGTGAGGGGGAAAATGGAATATTAAATAAGTATGTGGTAATTTCTATTTTTAGATATCCTGTACAAATGAGAGGTACTACTGTACATCTCATGTAATTATTTCTCAATTTTTCATCTGGAACACAATCTAAAAGGCAAAGCAGTTTTATTTATAGAACTTTTTTTTTATATAACACTCCATGTGATGGTAATTTAAAGCTAATCATAAAAGGTGCGTAAGAAATGATAGAAAACAATGAAAAGTAATAAATAAAAATAGATTTAAAATGTATAAGAAATATTGAAGTTTGTTCATTACATGAGCCATAATTGAGCTTTCATATCATCCAGTCAGATGATCTGAGAATAGTTCAGGGCTTCTGAAAAATTCTTCCAGTCACAAAAGAGACAGCTTGCTTCTCTGTCCTTTTAATGGCTAGCTTGTGCAAATTTGAGTCACTTTTTCTTTCCACTCTCCCCTCACACTGACGAAGGTGATAGACAGGACATTCCTGACTTTCACACGTCTCTCACAAGCTCTCAGCTTTCCACAACAACCTCCACTCCCCCTCCTAAAGCTGCACTTTCTCTCTTTTTTTATTTGGCCACAGACACAGAGAAAAGAACAAAGTCTAGAGAAATTAAAATAGGCAGGTGTTGTGAACCTGGGAGCAATTTGAATGCTTTAGCCCTGGCTGTCCCTGTTTAGATGCAGTCGCAGTGTAGGCTGTGTGTTACATCCACTCATGCCTTTCAGTGCGTTCCAAGTTTAATGATCTCTAATTTTTGAATTATTATATCAAAAATATGTTTGACCACTAGAGGATATCACATATTGACCTTTTGGCTCAATACAAAGAATACAAACTTTGATGCTGAACGATTTGCAGCTGTTCGGAAAAGGCCTGAGTTTTTAATTTATTGTGTGTGTGTGTGTGTGTGTGTGTGTGTTTTTTTTTTTTTTTTTTTTTTTTTTTTTTTTTTTTTTTTAGGGACTTGCCTTTTTATTATTATTTTTTTTTATTGATAATTTATTAAAAACAGGAGTTACATCAAATCCTGCTGCCCTTTTTCACAGGCTCTAAAGTAACTGTGCAGCCTAAAGTTAAGTGTGACCGCACCTTTACTGAGCACAGCGTTCAGGAAGTGAGGTAAGGCTTGAAAGCCACATGGATGGAGAGATGGTAAGATTTCACTTGGTTAAAAACCACAGCGTCATGCTACAGAACATCATGTAGACTGTATCCGTCTTAGCTTAGACATGATTTAATGAATGAGTTTCTTTAAAAACATCTTTTGCATGGTTTTTATTGACTTGGCAATGTAGCTTATTCATGCTTTCATTTTATAAAAGACGCAGACACTTAATTGAATAGCATAGTATTTATTTGCGAGGCGCACACTTTTGGCCCACATCTTTTGATTCAAAATGAGCATTTCTCAGATTATTTAATTACAGTATTATATCGCATCCTCGGTGTAGATTATGCCAGTGTACTGTGCAGTAGAGTGCTTGTATTCTCAGACTCCTAGGTAAACCCCAGCATGCACCACTGTGAGCTCTGATTTCTGAACACATTCTCGCAGAGCACCATCGCTTTTTAATTAAGGTGACATTTTGCTCTGCTGCTGGGATCAATGCAGGCAGATCATTCCTAATGAGCAATGACCCTGCCTTTCATTTAGTGCTAACAGTGCTAGCTCATAAAGAAATGTTATGATTGTTTGTCCACAGATGGTTTGGAATGAGGCGCAGCTCGCTGATTTGGTCAGGAGGATTTTGTGTGCGTAAAAAGACTAAAACGCCACAATTATTTCATCAATTTGACAGGTTTCTTTAGTTTGCTTTGCTCTGGGATATTGCTACCTTTTTCTGGCTTTTCTCAGAATGAGGCTTATTAAATTTTGCCATTGTCTTAATGCTAAAATACCAGCCGCAATTATGCCCGCGGATGCCTTTGTTTGGCGTCCGACATGGTGCCAACAGGACGCACGCCAGCAGTCTTGAAAGAATCCCATTTTCAAACACTAAAGATGTCTGAATAATTACGCCGCCTTTGTTAATAAAACAAGAGGATATTGATGCCAAATCAGAGCGTTTCGGACCACAATTCTTTTCCGCTGTTAAAGAAATTCATGAGTTGGAAATATGTGCATACTCAATTCCCCAGTACGTCGGGACAGATGAAAGCTATTTATAGCTCTCTCTTACCTACATTGGCTACTTGCAACATATTTCATAAGGAGGCTTGTAAAAATAACCACCTTTTTTCTGTTTGCATGTGTACATGCATGTGAACATATGTCGGTGTGCGCAACCACTTCCTCTGTTAGTACAGCAGCACCGGGTTTGCTGACAGACTTGTGTCATGAGAACAAAAAAGAAAAAAAAGGAAGGGCTACCAAAGGAAAGGAAGACCTCTATTTTTTTTTTTCAGTTCACTCGTGCATTCTTAAAAATAGCAAACAGAGCGACATGGCACAAATGTTTGCACACTCACATGAGCTTTCAACACTTTCTGAGGGTTTTAGGAAACAACTCGTCGTTTCTGCCTGAATTGAAGGGATAAGGACTATCTAGAAGGACAGATGATACACAGACGCAGGGATCTTGCGTTAGTCGCTTGATTTTCCAGTCAGGTTCTCCTTTCCGTCTCGTACTGTTCCGTCTGATCTAGATTAGAACAAGACGCTCACTCTACGGAATACCAATTTCTTTTATCCACTTGATGTAATTTTGTGTTTAGGCCTGCAACACCTAATTAAACGAGGCGGTATTTTTACATTACATCAGATAGGAGACTGCAGAGGATTGGCTTGTCCGCACCTCAGACTAGTGAAAAAGCGCAGTCTTCGTCCTCACCGCCTTGCACACCAGATAATATACAAGAGTTGATACACAAATAGATGTGTCGAGTGGCCGGACGACCCTCTGACCTCTTATTGAGATTCAATTGACATTTCTGCAGTTGGCGTTTGTCGCATTTCTCAGGTGTTGTGTACTGACAAAGGTCATTTATTCTGACAGTTGAAAAGCTTCTGACTGTTAAGCTTGATGAATGAGCGGATGACCGTCACAGTCCGGTTTTACTCGTCTGGTGGCAGGATCTCGTTCGGGCAGCCTTTACTGTATCTGTTTGGCCAGAGGCTGGTATCAGCCACACACAGGATGCTTTCAGCCCTTATCTGGCCTTTTAGGCTGACTGTTGAGTGCTAGGGCTGACCTTTGACCCCCAACCTTCCCCTCCATAAATTCCTTCCCCTTAACTATAAAGCAGTGGAAAGTTTTTTCAAGGCTGGGTGAAAAGGGGCGGTTTTAACAATAGGCTGTGTGCACAAACATCATGCATCATTCTTAAGACTGTCTGAGCATGATAGAAACAGCTTCATCATGTGAACTGAGAATGCTTGGTATTCTCTTTCAAATATGTATTTAAGGCCGTTTAAATGCAATTTGAACTTAAAGATGTTGATTTTGACAGAATTATTTGTCTCATTATAGCCCCCTCTGCAGGTAAGCTGTCTTTCCTCTTTTTTTCTTTAACGCATTTGCTTCCTGTTGGGTGGTTTGGGGGTCAGCCTATTTTCAGCCTAGAGGGCACTACTGCCTTCAACATGGCCCACATCTATGATTTTCCTCTCTTTCGCTCCTCAAAACCAGCCGATTTTCCCCCACAGCTTTCACTGTCATCGCCAGCTCTGATTGCTTTATACAGCAATGCATGGCTCAGACCGCAGACGCTGAAGTTCTTGTTTCCAAACTGCACAAAACTATGTCGGGATCAGCATGTGATGATGATTTTCATCACACTTTATGAATAGAGCGACTCAACCAAATTAGATTCCCCACCATTCTTCACAATCCGCTGTTGCATTAAGAGTGTCTGGAGCGCAGTTGTTTCTGTTTGGATCATTTGCAGTCTCCCACCGCTCTGGGAAAAAGGAACCCATGAACGCATTTTGTTTGCTTAGGGTTTTTTTTTCTTTTTCTTTTTCTCTCTCTTCCACCCTAATAACCTCATTGTAAATAATGCGCATTGCCATAAATATTAGATATTTGTATGGTTGCAAGAGGAAAAAGAGATATCTTGCTTGTGTATTAAAGAAAAAGCTCAAGGCTATCATTTCTTTTTGGTTTTTAACTGCTGAGCCTAAGCAGCAACGGTTAATGTTAAATACCCCAAACAGACCAGAGAATAGAGGCAGTTTGTCTGAGGTTAACCTTTAATCTCCCAAATTAACAAGAAAACACCCCAGCTCCCCTGCTGATTCATAGTGATGTGGGCTTTTTGTTGGGGTTACACTGTTTCTTAAAGAAAATTTTCTTTCTAGTTTGGTTTGTATTGTAAAATATGACAGATTAAGATACCTTTTTTTTTTTTTTTTTTTTTTTTTTTTTTTTTATATATATAAACAACTTAAGGTTTAGCTTTCTTTCTTGCACAGGAAAAATGTTATTTCTTTTCAGGTTGCCTAAGGATGGCTAAATGATTATGCCTGTATTTTAAATAGAGCAAAAAGCCCATGTGCAAGGAAACTGCACTTGAATGCTCTTGACAATGCTGTCGTTAAAATGCACATTGATTAATTAATTAGAATCCGTTATTTGCAAATTGACTGTCTGAGCTGATTATCAAATCCAGCTTCTTTATTAGCGGTGGCGCAATTCCCCTGCGAGAGCGCGTGAGGTCCTGAGCGTGTGTGCGTGTGTATTGATGCTCTAACTGGAGAGCGGTCTCTAGAGGACCGAGGGGGCTCCAGGTGGAGGAACGGCTCCTGTAGCCCTCTCCAGTCTACCTTAATCAGACGGCCGCCCCCTCCAGCATCTCCGCAGTGCTCTGTAGCAGCTGCCCGGCAACGGCAGGAGAGGAAAACGATAAACTTTGCGGTGAGATTTCTGGTGCATACTGATATTTGAGGAGCTTGGAGGGGGCAGAGATTCGTTGCTTTAAATTCAGCTCACATTATGAGATGGAATAAACATCAGCCAGTGCAGTTCCATTCACATGGCATTTTCCTAATGATCACGATATTGATAATGAATCAGATTGAGCTGTAATGTGACATTTAAACTTCTCTTCCTTCAGTGTACTGCATTCGTTTATGTCTGCTTGTTTGCCCCTCGTACTCTGAATTATTTACCAACTCCTTATGCACAGAAGAAAAATGTGTAGAAATTATTTTTATTTAATTGCTAGTAAATTTCATAATTAAATCAAATCTTTATTTATCAAGTTTAAAGGCAGATTGTTGGTCCTAATTAAAAGTTCTAAAAACCAGAACGTTGATTGTGGTTTTAAACTACCGTTTATGGTCAGAATATAGAAATATTCTTAGTTTCTGCATGTTCTAAAGAGTTACATTTTCGAATTTTCAACAGGTTTGTGTTGCCTGACTTTTTTTAATGATAATCACAGTTAAGTCCACACACCTCAATACAACAAAAATTTCTTGGTGTTTAACATAATCATAATACATTTACACTTAAAACACTTAAAAACTTAAATATGAAATTCAATATGAATATTCAGCTTTTCTGCCATAGTACCATGGTGCAGTTAGTGTTACTACAATGCTATTATTTACCATGAATTTGATTTGTATTTTTTAGCAGTTTGAAAAGCCTTCTTACTGTTATTGTTGGTTAGTGATCATTTGACCAAGACTTAAATGCATTAATTGAGTCGTGCTGTTTCCTTCCGCATTTGGTGCATAAACATTATATTGAAGATTTATCAAACACGTATTACTGCTTTATCTGTAATTATCATTATTGCTATCGCCCAGCCCTAGTTTTCTCTATAACTATTAGGGTACAAGTTTTAACTATTTAACTAATTATTACGGTGTACCTGCTCTGAATGAAAGCAACCAATCACAATTGATAACAGTTGAAATGATGTTGAAGTGAGGTTGACCCTGCTAAAGCAGATGGATATCAAGGTCCTGGCCAGTGAATGAAAGGCTTCTTTGGCTAGGGTGTGTAGGGCCATTGTGGCCAGTGGCTTTGTCCAGATGGTTCACATACCTTTAGTCATGCTTTGGGTGAGGAATGCACTCCCTTGGGAGAGCTCACAGCCTAGAAACGAGGCGAGCATAAACATCCTTTCTTCCGTACCCTTCACCCCCACAAAATAATCCTGTCTTTGGCACAAGGGGGGTTGGGAACTGAGAAAACACTTTTTTTGGAGGGGGAAAATGTTTGTTGTGCTTGTTTTGAAGGTCGGTTTTTTCGTATCTCTCTTTGCTCTGGCCATCTTGAACCGTTTTGGGTGACGTGTTGTAAAAAAGGCTTATAAAGCAAGCGCTCCGAGGGAAAGCCCTTGATGGCGATGCAGTCATCTCAGGATACTAATCAGCTTGTTAAAACATGTTCTGCCTTGAAATGTAATAATGCAATTGCTCAATAAACGTGCAAAACAACAAGCAGCCAATCATCCCGCAGTGATCCGATTCCCTCGTTTTGGTTTATTTTCGAATAAAAAGTTGTTAAATTCAAACTATTATCGAATGCATTTTGGAATGGAAGGACGTTCGTGACTAGATTGTCAGACATTTTGTATGAAGACAGTTGTTTATTAAAAGTTCTCCCTAGGCGTTGGAACAGAGTTTGGTCTGTCAGCAGCTCAACACAGTGTTCTTGCTTTTCAAACTTTTGCATTGTTGGGCATTTATAAAACCGGGTAAACAAAAACCTTTCCAGCATGTTTTGAAGAGGACATGTTTGCTTGAGCGCAGCGTGTTTTCTTGAGGTTTTAAGATTTGAGCCAGGGAAAAGAAGTTCTAAATAAAAGACAGAAGAAATGTATTTAGACAAAACAAGAATGAAATGACTTGGTTTACAGGAAAAGGAGTCTACTGTTGATGAAAGCTTAAAAGACCAACAAATCTAATCCTGTAACGTCTGGCTCATAATTACGATTTAACTCGAGTCGCATTTGTCTCCTATCTAATGAAATGCAATAAATTAGTTTTATTGTACATTTTAGATTTAAAGTGATCATACTTAAGACGCTTAAAATAATCGTTCCCCGTGACTGCTCCACCAGTTAATGTGTGTCATTTCTCATCAGAAGAGCTGTTCTCTAATGGCTCCCCTTCTGTCCACAGGACGTTTCTGCACCCCATAGTTGCTTTCCCATCTCAATCCCTTGAACCCCCTCCTGTGCTTTATGAGGGAGTATGTCCAAACCCGTCCTTTCCTCTAGGTCCAGCCGTGTTCCTGCATCTGTCGCCACGTATCCCCGCTTCAATCGCTCTTTCAGTAGGAAGGCTCTCTAACAGCTCAGTATCACACTTTCATTAATCAAAGACACTTCCAGTGTCCTATTACAGAAACACAACTACTCGCCCTGTCTGGAACCGACAGCTCACCAATTCATCTTCCGGGGGAAAAAAGCCGCCCGGTGCCTACCTGTTCAACTGAGCTGTTAAACCCACAGGAAGACCCTTTGAAATTGTTTTCTCTAGGTCAAGCAAACAACGAAAAAGGCAAATTGCTTGTCTCGAGTAACACAAGGGGGATTTCTTTTGGTGAGGGATGGTGGAGACGTTTGTTAAAATGCTGATTTAAATGCGTCAGTCGGTGGACTTTAAAACAACATCACTTGCGTGAAAAGTGCCATTTGACCCTCAAGCCCCTAGAGAGTGCATGGAGGTCTGAATAGCAGCAATACTAACCTGTTGAGCGTCTCGATAGGGAATGTTGCACTAATCATGTGCGTTCCCTGCTGACAAACATTTGTTTAGTGATTATTATAGGATAGTTTAGCACAAAATCTTCCTTGCATGTTGGTTTCTTTATATTTATTTATATTTGTATTTGTATATTTATATTTTAGAGTTTGTTTGTTACCCTGGACCATAAAACCAGTATTTAGTAGCAAAAGTATGTTAGTAGCAATAGCTAACAAAACATTGTATGGGTCCAAATGATCAAATTTATCTTTTACACAAAAATTATAAGGATATTAAATAAAGACCATGTTCCATGAAAATATTTTGTACATTTCCTACAAACATAAATATATCAAAACATCATATAAGCGTATTTAATTAGAAATATACTCTATCATAGCAAACCATACATCGATGGAAAGCTTATTTATTCAGCCTTAAGATGATGTATAAATATCAATTAAAAAAATTTAATTGGTTTTGTGGTCAGGGGTCACATTTTATAATTAATAATTAATACATTTTTGTTTATTCAAAACTTTTTTCATTACTGTAATACAATTCAGAATTAAACATTCTGTGTACATACAGATTTTCCATATATTAGTTCTGTGAAAAGATTAATGGTGATTAATCTCGTTTACATAATATATTTGTGTATTATGTGTATTTATTTTGTCTGCATAAATAGACACACGAATGTGCATATTAAAAAAAAGTTTTAAAGTTTGTACATGAAATATTTATTTATAATATAAACTCAATACACGTGAATACATAAATACACACTCATACCATATAATATAATTATAATGTATATTTATATATACATATGCTGCTTCAAATGCAGCTTCTACGTACAGATGGTAACAGGCTTGATCGTCTACATGCATAATCTTGGGAATTGGAATTTTATGCCATGATTTTCAGAAATGGATGTTTTTAGCTCAAGGCATACATTTTGAAACCGGGTAATAATGCATGTGTGGTGTCGTACAGTTGATGAGATGATAGATGCAGCAATATATTTAGGAAAGCTCACAAGATCCCTCCAAAATCTCATTTTGTCTGTCATGTTGGAGATATATCATGGCATACATATCCAGGGGAACCGCTTATTTCAAGATTCCGCCTCTGGGGATCAATTGAAAATTTCAGATGATATAGCCTGGTTTAGAGTAATGGGTCTTCAGTTCTTTTATATCATATCAAAGACAAAAAAGTTTCAGAAACGTAATTTTTAAGTGCCCTAGCTATCCCCAGTCCTACTTTCATTTCAGATCCATTTAATATCCAATTATTACACATCTCTTCTTTTTTTTTTTTTTTTTTTTTTTTTTGCGGTGCACCCTGCAGTTGTTCTATGAAGACGTGCGTCTGCTGGTCTACACTTTGTCTATGTAAAGAGGATCTTCTGAGGACCTTTTATATGCAGACAGCATGACTTGTTTATTCTATACATTATGGCAATGGAGTGTGTTAGTGGGGCGTGAATCAGAATGAGCTTGCGAGTACTCCCGCAGAGACTGGCTGCTGTTGATGGGCATAATGAGGAGAAACATGGCCCGCAGAAAGCTCCATCCCGCCGCATACTGGATGGCAAATGAAGACATATTGAGGCATGGGGGATTCTAACACTCGCCGCTGGGCTATTAATTACTCTTTTGTTGCATGCATCTGTTGAAAGACATGACACCTTACTGAGGACGAAGTGTTTGATGAAGCCGAGCAGCCACTACAGCGCTCACCACTCCTCAATGCATTATTCATAGTCTTCAGATGCGTGGAACAGATGACGCCGCCGCTTTCAAGAATTTTACAGCTAAATCACGTGAATAAGAGTTTATTGCTCATGCGCAGAGCTTTTCTTAGTGAAATGAGAGAGATTTATTTGGAACAATACTGTGCATGATTGTTTTCCAAAAAAAGACTACAAGCTTTTTTTTCTTGTTTGAAGTATAAATTTGAAGTTTTCCAAAAAAAAAAAAAAAAAAATCTATTTGGCAAAAAGAAAAACCTTATGAGATGTATTTCTGGTTGAAATAAAGCTTCTCAAGTAAATGTCTTGATACGTCTATTTTAGAAAAATCTACTGGAGAACAAGACACTGTACCGATTGAGGAAATAATATTTGCAATGTTTATGAATTGCTCTGAGTGGTTATGAAAGTGATGTAACATGGCAGGTGGAGGCGCACATTAAAAGACCTCAGAGAGGCTTATGTGTGTTTTCTGTGTACCTGCATCCAGCCACTCAGAGCGTGCTGTTATTGTGCCCCTGCTGAGATGTGAAGGATGAAAGAGAGAGAAAGACAGACTGATGTGTCTGGCTAGACCACTCTCTCTATTTCTATCTTTCTCGCTCCCTCTCTCTCTCTCTCACCAAGCACCCAGCTCAGGAGTGACAAGTCCTCCCAGGCATTCATGCTGCTGATAGTTATTAGTTTTGTACAGAAGTCTGTTTTGATTTCCCCTCACAATGAGAGGCAGTGCGCGACTGGGTCATGGGAGCCGTATTGATTTCTCCTTACGCTCTCATTCCAGAGCTAAGGCTCCTTCACCCTGCTTTCTTCGTTTTTAGACAGCGGGCGGTCAGTAATGAGGCCTAGGTTGGACCTGAATCACACAGCCATTGCTCCCTTCAACCTCTTCAGTCCCAATCTTTGGCTTCTCCTGCTCCCAGTACTGTAAATAAGTATCAGAGGAGGTGTTTGCCCCTTGGCACTGATCCGAGACCCATCTGATAGCTTATCTAGCAGTTCTTAAGCTTTACATTTCAGTTAGTATAGAAACTGTTTTGAGTTCAGCAAAATATATAGCTTTACGTGTAGCTGAATAGACTTTATACAGGTGCTTAAACAAGTACTTTCGAACAAGTAACAACTAATGTCGTCTGTAATATCTCTAGTAACCCTCTTGGTTGAGTTAATTAGTTGATTGTATAACTAGCCATAATTTTTGCTTAATACTCTTAATTATTTTGGTTCCAGACCTAATTAGAAAGGAAGGAAGGATCAGAAGGAAATTATGATATATATATCATAATTTCCTTCATATATTTTTTTTTTTTTTATATCTAAAAATAATGTATTGGCACTACTATGTAAATTAGAATAGAATTTTATCATTTTTATTTATATAATATAATAATATACTTAATATGTTAATGTTTTTAAACATTTACAACATTAGGTTTTGCAGCTTTGCAGTAGTGTAATATTTTGGTCCTCACTCAAGCAACCTTGCTGTTATGGACCGGTATGCCAGAATTGTAATTGTCAGAGCAAGAGAGCTGTCAGGAGTTCTCAAGTGTTCAAGTGTTACTGAATTGGTTCTTGCTTTACGGCCAAAATTTGCCTCACATTTTTCTAATGCGGTTTGCCGAGCACCATGCGCTTCATAACTGCACTCAGCTGAGCTTCACACACTGGCCTATTCTGTAAAAAAAAAAAAAAAAAAAAAAACTAAATAGCTCAGAGGACACAAACCACCAGACGGGGTGACACGAAATCTCTGAGAGCCATTATCAATGTCCCGCATACAGAAGAAATCTAATACAGCACACATTCTTGACATTGCCGTGTTTTGTGTGCTTCCATTCTATTCCGTCTGACCCCTTCTCAGCGTCTCTCTTTCAATATCTCAGTATGTCTTCACGCCTTTATTTCCTCCCCTCCTCTTCTTCTTCTGTCTTCCTCTGCATGCGAGCTGTTGATGGCACTTTCTCGGTGAGAGGCTGGTTTGTGGGTGAGTAACAGGGACGGTGACTCTGCACGTAGCAGGGCTCGGATGCCGCTCGGCCGTGCCAGACGGGAGGCTTGTTTACTGCAGGCGCAGGGATGCTACAGCCTGGCTATTTCAGACCACTGCTGTTCTCAAGCAGGGTGGAGGGTGGGGGCATGACTGTGCAGATACCACGTCTTTGGCAGGGTACGTGTGCGTGTGGGCTTCATGAACACCTGAAACCCCCGCCGCGGCCCCAGGCAAGGCGCGGGGCGATATCACGACACCACAGGGCGGAGGTGTTTACGCAGTCTCGTGTTTCTGAGGTCAAGCTCAGTCGAAGTGCCCCGTCTGGACAGTACGGCCGACCAAAATAAAAGCATAAATCAAACCAAAACGAAATCTATAAATCCAAAGACCACCAGCGAACCCCCACCTGTCACTGTCCGCAGATCGCATTCTGCCTCAAGTCGTTGCGTAACGCTCCGAAAGCAGCAGCCAGAGCTCAATCTCGCCGAGCGGCCTGCACAAGCCTTTAATGTCCTTCTTGTGCCCGTGCCCAGACAACCAAACATGTCTGTTTACAAAGAGCGTCATAGCAGGTGGCGATAATGATGATATGAGTTGAGGTTAAGGCTTTTTTTTGTTTTTGTTTTTGTTTTGTTTTTTTAATGGTAATGATAATACGTCTGTGCTTCGCTTCACAGGCTGTTCCTCTTAAATTTTAGCATCTTGTTTTTGCACATTCCACCTTGTACAAGTTGTTATTTAGTTTCATCTTTATTAATGTAACAGGTGCCAGCTTGTTAGAACAGGAAGAAATGTATTTCTCCCGGAGCATGGCAGATATAAACTGGAACACACAAGAGGGTACAAGTATTTGATGTCATCTGAACAGGGAATAAATTATACAAGACACACTGGAATGTTTCTTGCCTGCTTCTGTCTTCTTTTTCAAAAAGAGAAGACCTAAAGTTAGACATCCTTGAGGTTTCTGCCACTTGATTGAAGGTGATGCCCATGAATAATGCATGGCGGAGGGAACTCTCGTCTGGGGCTTTTTATAGAGCCACGACGCGCTTGTGTGCGCTAGCCTCACAGATCTGAAGATCAACAAATGGCAACGGAGGAAAACAAGAACATAACAAACTGCTAAGGAATGTTGAGAAATGAAAGAATTGCTATATTCAGAGATAGAAAGAGGCTGGCGTCGTGATAAAAGGAGAAGAAAAAGAGGATTTGGGAGCTCGCGCTGCCATTTAACCTCACACTCTGCCAGGCTTAAAGATGTCAGTTAACCCAGCGCTTTTCTTGTTTTCTCCTTTCCTCACTCACTCACTCTCTCTCTCTCTCCTTTTCTCCGTTCTCATTTTTACCAAGAAGCGCAAACCCTTGATTAGCCGGCACAGCTATTATTGTAAGTGTCACAGGCTTTCAAATCACTGAGCTAATCACTGAACACAGACCTGATATATTTGCAAACATGAGTGTCCTCAAAAAAAAAAAAAAAAAAGACCCCTCCTTTTGTCGCTATCAATAACCTTAAACGTCACGGTATCCCTTTTATTGGCAAATGCGGCGGTCATAGCGCTCTAGTTTGTGTCATTAGGTTAATGACAGAGGCTGTCTTGTAATGGCTGCCGGTGAATGAGGCATTAGGTGTGAATCCATTCCCCTGAGCTGCTGTTGAGGGTGCAGGTATAAATTGTGGATTAGAACGGGAGGAATGTGTCTCTTTTTCCCAGGTAGTGCAATTAGGAGAGCCGGCTTAAGCCCGCTTCCTGACAGAGCTCTTGTGTGCAGCTAATGCGCCACAGTTCTGCCTGTTGACTCCACAGAAAAGAGGCTTCGAAAGGATAATGAAAGGAGTGCTGTGTCGTTCCCCCGGACAACATAATTGAGCTTTGTTCAACGCCCCAGTCTCCCAATACACCTTCACTGTCTTGTTTTTGAAGAGACCCCCCTCCCTTCTCATAGAAGAGCCTGGACTACATGCTGCTTATTTAACCTAGCCTCCACGGTGTGGTTCAGCCACCCAGCGTGGGATGTTCGCCGAAAAACAAGATTGATCCACAAAACAAGGCAGGGATTTATTGATGACATCGGCTGTGAAAAAAGAATGTTTAGGGCGTCTTTGGTAATTTTGTGCAACAGGGCTATGGTTGTCTTTTAAATACAGCAGCTCCATTTCGAAATCTAGTGAGTTGTCTTACTATCTACGGCCTACTTACTAAAGCGGGTACCACCTTAGTGGGCATAATGAATGAAATTCAACCTCATAAACAGTTTTATTTTGAATGCTACACTAATGATTTTCAACCAAGCATTAAAGGATTAGTTCACCCAAAAATTTAAATTAGCCCATGTTTTATTCAACCTCCAAGCATCCTAGGTGTACATGACTTTTTTTTTTTTTTTTTAGTTGAATCGTTTTGGGGTTTTTATTCAAAATTATCCTGGCTCCAAGCATTAGAATGGAAGTAGGCAGGTGTTTTTGTTCAATAGTCAAAACGTAGTCAGAGAAAGTGTATGCATCCTTAATGAAACACCATAAAACAAACATTTAAAACCTTTAAAATTTTTTTTTTTTTTTTAAGAATTCTGTTTTGTTTTGCTGTCTCCCCACTGCGGCATGCGCAATGCGTACATCCTACATCATCCACCCGGAACTGTCTGCACTATTTTCATGGAATGAGCTTGCTTTTTGACAACTTTGGACTGTTGAACAAAAACACCCACCTTCTCCCATTCTAAACCTTGCAAGCGGCAGGACAATCTTTAATATTATTACGATTAGGTTCATCTGAAAGAACAATGTCATACCTAGGGTGCTTTGAGGTTCAGTAAAAGATGAGCTTATTTACATTTTTGGGTAAACTAACCCTTTAAATGACATGCATAAAAATATTGTGAAAATAGTCCATATTCTGTTGATTTGATTGAACTGTCCTGAATAGATGTTACTTATTTATGTATTTGTTTAGTTTTTATTATTATTATTATTATTATTATTATTACTTTCACTACTACTACTGCTTATTTCTACTTTGAATCGGTTATAACAATTTAAAACAATGTATTTTTACAATCTATTTAAAACTATATATGTTCATCTTTTATTGAATCATTTATATTTAAAAATGCTTATGATATATATTTAGCTTTGTTTCAGTATTGAATAAGTTAATAAATATTAAATACATTTAATAGTAAATAAATAAAATTAAAATATTTAATTAATTTGCTTTGCTGTATTGAAACACACTGTGCATGTAGGGGTTTCTTTGTTTGTTCATTTAATTAAATCTTTTTGTTTGTGTTTTTTTTTTTATATTGAATAACTTTATAAATATTCAGAATTATTTATTTTGCTTTGCCCTGTTGAATTTCCCATCATTGAGACGGGGTTATGCAATTGTCAGGCTACTGTAAAATTTGTCCAAAGTTTAATGTTTTACAGTGTGGTCACATTTATAGTTATCCTGCAAGTTTTCTGAGGGCAAAATCTGTTCATTTCAGTATGAATCCATGCAATCTGGAATTTTGTGTGATGGTGCAAACACTATTAGAAAATGCACGTTTTTTACTTACAAAATGTCACTGAAAATTTACTAATGTGACTATGTCTTTAGGCAGTATAATCATGCTAAATACCTTTACTAAGAGTCTTCCCCTAGGGAGCGTACCCATAACGCCTGTGTAGGTAGCTCGCTAGGTTTCGGAGCAGAGCCGAATTCTCGGCTACAATTTGGAAACGGCCCGTTAAAGGTTTGATTGCCTGCCATTTTCTTCTCATCCGCACAATGTGTTGTAAATGTTGTCTATCCTTAGCTGTCGAGCTGTGGGTGAAATCATTGTGTGTATAGTGAGGAATAAAACCTTTTCTGTATCATAATAAAGGCAGCCACCATCGGCTCTCACACTGTCTCGCTTTCTCTGTCTGTGTCTCTCTTCAGCCGCTACTCATCTATGCTTAGCACGAGTTTGCAGTATGTGTGAGTGTGGCTGGAATTCATATGAATGTCTCGCCGCAGGGAGAGAGGGCCGAGTCATTGATATGTACAGGAGGACTCCTGATAAACAGCCCGCGCCGCTGAGAATTACCCAGCCATTTGATACATTCCGATCATGAAAAAAAAAGCAAGAGAAAAAAGATCTTGAAACAAAGGATAGACATAAAGACAGGGTTGGTAAACAGTGAGAGAGACTGGCAGTACTATGTAATTTTCTGTCAGTCAAAATAATATATTCAAGCACAATTGTATCTTATAGAGCGTAACCACATTGTGTGTGAGAGAAAGAGATAAAGAGAGCGAGGGAGAAGTGGCGCACGGCTCATAAACGCAGTAATGGCTTTTCATGGATGCAGTTGCAGGGGTTAAGGGTGGGCTTATCTCGAACAGCTGAAATTTGGTTGGTTTTTGTTGTTGATGCTGTCGTTCTGTTTTTTTGTTTTTTCGCCATCTGATTCGCCATTGTCTGCCTCATTCATTCTTAATGGACTGGAAAAGACTGGGGAAAAGACATGCTGGTAGTCTCACCGAAGATTGCTAAAATAAAGCAGATATACCGCAAACAGTCAGTTTAGGGATGTCTCATCTCTCAGAAGCGAGACTAAACCGGTTTTGTGTTTTTTCTTTCAAGTATCCAATCTTATATTTATCTTTTGTTGAAGAAAACAATTAATTCCTGAAAAAAGTGTATTTATATAGACCCATATGGTATATGTTTTATATTTGATTTTATATATATATATATATATATATATATATATATATATATATATATATATATATATATATATATATATATATATATATAGTAATTGAGACATTATGTTGTTCTATACTTCTGTTTTGTATTTGTACATTGTAATAGTAAAACATTTTATAGCCGAGGTCAGTCAACTGTCCTTTACTAAAGAGGATCTTTTGAAAAGTCAATTAACATTAATCATCATTATGGTAATGTTGTGGCATTGTGGTGTCAACACCTCACTGAAATCTCTATTAAGCTCAAGTGCAGCAGTGGATTGACAGATTGGCCCCCCACCCCACTCGCTCTTTCCCTCTCTTGTGCATTGTTGGCCCCCTTTGACAAATACCTTAATCTGAGTGCGCACATGGGCCGGCATGTCTTTTAGGGATGGAGTGGGACCTTCTAAAAGCAGATGAATGAGGGGCATGGTTGGCTGCACGGGCCAGCTTCTCTGTTCCCAGGAACAGCCTTCCACTCTCCCATGATTTTTTTTTTTAGGAGTTTTTTTTTTTTTTTTTTTTTTTTTGGCCTAGCCTTTCCTGCTGCTAGTGTCATATGCCCCTCCGCCACAGTTGTTAAGCACGCTGCTCTTAAACCTACCGGTGCCCCAACCTGTTTCATCAGGGCCAGGCCAGACAGATGAAAGGCTCTAGGATGAAAAGAACAGCGTAGAGGACAGTAGACGGCGGACAGTAGAGCATAGTTTATTGTCGTGAGAGACATGAGCATTTAGCCTTATATCAGCTCCTTTGGTTAAATACAGTTAAAAATTCGAATGCGTGTTATATCTAGTCGTCCATCAATTAGTTGAGGTCAAGTTATTATTATTTTTATTTTAATGTAAATTTTGATATAGTGCGGTCGCAATATAAAACTCTTAGAACATGGTAACCGTGGCCAAGGTAATACACAATAACAATATCATTGGAATATCTACATAAACCAAGAATTTTATTAGTCAACTTTTTTTGTGTTTTCTTTTGTTTTTGGCCTATGGACATTCAAGATATGAAAGTAGGGAATCTGAGATAAAGAGTTTGTTGTAACCATAACCAAAAATAATGAACTCTTGGTGCTGTCTTTTTGGAGAATCCACTGGTAACTTTTCCCGCTTTTTGTCATCTCCTCTGACATTAATTAGTTCTGTAGTAGCAGGTACACTGTATTTGTAATCTTTATTTATTATTATTTTGACAGGAGGATTAAGCATTAAGATGCAATATTGCCATCTGAGTTTGCTGACATCGTGATGCGCTTTAGGTGTTAAGATGGTTAAATCTTCTCTGAAAAGCCCTGCATATTTAAATGGACGGCTTCGGAAGTTTAATGCTGATTTTGAATGCTGTCTTATTTAGTCTTTTTTCTTAAATGCAAGGAAATCTTCCAATAAGGGTCAGAGTTTCCTTAAAGGCATAGTTCACACAAAAAAAAAAAAGCTCATTCCAAAATCTATTTGAAATATTTCAATAAATGTCAGGGGGCCATATAGTGTATGACAGTGATCATCAAAGTTGTTTGGAAACCAACATTCTTCAAAATTTCTTTTGTGTTTCTTGGACAAAAAAATCATACAAGTTGAGAATGACACAAGAGTGAGTAAATGATGACAGATTTTTCAGGTGAACTATCTAAATAACCGATCGGTCAGGTAGTCATTTCATGCATCCAACCAGTTATTGTTGAAAATCTGCAATTTTACCTACACGCATGCCATTTATACCCCGTGTTTTTGGGGTTTCCGGCCTGCTGGGGGGCAGCGAGCGGGCCACACTGACAGGGGAACTCCTAGCTATGATGTACTGCCAGGGGTCCACTCAGGAGTGAGAAAGTTCAGGTTTATATGGGCTGGGCTCTAACAGCTCAATAACACAGGCCCGTAATCTACTCGGGTTTCAAACACAGGGCTGATTTACGAGCCAGCACGCCACTCCGGCATTGAAATGAGGTGTTCAGCATATGTTTTGTTGACATAAATTTAAAATTTATTGCCGTTGTCAAAACTGACTGTTAGACAAAGTCGCTTATTAACTGAGTAAATGGCTTGAGAGTTTTATGCCTGCTTCCTTAATGACTACAGTCAGTCTGTTTCAGGCACACAGAGTGCAACCCCTCCCCTTTCTTTTCTGCTTTCACACACACACCATCTACAGTTTCTGTGGCAAAGCCAGAGCACAGCTGGTTGGAGAGGCCTGAGGGGAAAAGGAACTGCCATAGTTCACACATATGAGGTGTGTGTGTGTGTCTTGAAGAGGTGGGGTGCGGGGGGCATATATGTCCCATAAAATCTACAGAGGCTTTACTTCTGGTTGTCCAGAAAATAGAAGTTGCCGTAATTGCAAGGGCAGGTGCCCCAGCGACTTTGCCTTTTACGATAGGACTGCTGCCTCGCTCCACGCTGGAAGCAGGTTTGAGCATGTCATATCCAGGGTCGCCCTGTAAAAATGAAACACAGATAAAACTAATTACCTCCCTCTGATTTTAAGCAAACCGTGGTATTGCATGTAAACGTCTGACTGCTTCAATCAAGGTAAAATCAAATGCAAAATCACTCTTTAGTAAAATTTGAAACTGGGGATGCATGATAGTAGATACTGATGTTCTGATATTTATTTTCAATTAATTATGCTAACAATCAATATGACCAATACTATGGAATACCAATATATGACCAATACTGTATAACCAACACTTTTTTTATTTTTAAATGTAAATATGAAAACCAAATGGCTAGTTGGATGGTTTAGTTAAAAATCTAAATACTACAAATTAATTTAGACATCACATGACAGTATGAAAATAGATACTGTTTTAGAGATTTGGTAAATATTAAAAATGCCTTTTAGAATTCTTAGTGTTTTTTTTGAAGATCAGTTGTAAGTGATTTGTTAGATGATAGCAAAGGTAATCCAAATTTGGATTTATGTACAAATACATGTCTTTACTTTTGGGTTTTTTTTTAGTTTGTGTTTTTAAAATCATGCTTATATAGATTTTATTTTTTGCATTGTAGTTTTTTTTAATTTTTTTCCATTTTCTTTTTTATTTTAGCATATCAAGTTAAGTTTAATGAAAATGAGAAATAATGTCATAGGGCTGGACAATATGGCTAAAATTTATATTGCAATACATTTCTTAATTTCGATCAATACAATATAATTCTGATATCAATATACCATTTATCTGAAATATAAATCTTTTTTAATATTATAAATGCCTTCATCACTTTTGGTCAATTTAAAGCACGCTTGCGAAATAAAAGTATTACAATCTACATGTCATTCCCAAAAAAAACCACAATTTATACCCCCTCAACTGATTTAAGTATTGATAATGATGCTGAAAATTCTGCTTTAATAACAGAAATAAATAGAAAGCATTTTTCAGTGTAAAAAATAAATAAATTGCTTAAAATGTTGCTGGAGACGGCCTTATTGAAAGTGCAAACTCATTTTCTGCCAGTAGTAGGTGTTGAGTGGTAAAACTAGCGGTTTCTCCAGTAACGCCTGTAAATAAATCAGCTCTGCTCTTGAACTCCACTTTATAAGATAAAAATAAATGTCTTCGAAACTGCTCTGTATTCATATAAACACCCGCTCTGCACTTTAATTTTGAAACGTGCAGTGCTCATGTTAACAAAGTCAAACGCCACAAATAAATCAATGTATGGGAAACACTGGTCATGTATATCAAAATATCTAATCTATATATATTGCAATACATATTGATATTAAGTTACTGTCCATCCCTGCTTTTTGATTTTCTTTTGTTGAGCTGGCAGTCCTGCTGCCAATATATTGTGCAACCCTAATTCACAGTGACATTTGTTAAGATAGTAAAAGTTTTGATGATTGCACAAGTCTCTTATTCTAATGTACTATATATAGTGAAAGTCCTTCCTGCCTCAAGTAGCCAGCCTGCCTTCTATCAGCTCTCAAATGTCCCCTCAGGGCTCGGAGGGTCACTCCGACAGTATGCGTTCTCTGTCAGTCTCTAATCAGTGGAAGCGCGCTCTCCTCAGACCTCAGGAGAGGGACAATGGCTAGATTGAAGGCACACAAAGGCCTTTGAGTGTTCCCCCTACAGTATCTCTGTATTGTGCCGCATTAGCCCAGATCCCAAAGGTGCACAGACCCCTGGCTTTTCCCAGCTCCCCCTCGCGCGCTCACTCGCCCGCCTGTCTTTTGAAGTGCCCTTTATCCTGGAAGGCGTTTACAGGCCTTTTTAATTACTTGCAGCTTGCCAAAGGGCTTTGCTGCTTCATTCTTCTCTTTGTTTGTTGGGTCTCCACAATCCCCATCTAGAAGACAGCCATCAGGATTTTGGATGCGTTGCAAGTTTTCTCTCACCCCCCCTCTTTTGTTTATTTTCTGAAGTCTCTCTTTTGTGATTCTCAACCCTCAAATGGTTTTCCATTGGTGTTTTTTTTTTTTTGTCTTTCTCTCTCTCGCTCGCTGAGGTTAAACCACACTTCCTTGCTTCATAATTCTTGCCACTATTTCCATGTTCTGCCAACTCTTGTTTATAAGAACAGAGAATAAAAGCTTAAATCATTACAACCCAGCATGTGACGCTGATTCTCACAACTTCAAACAGAAACGAGGGGTTGTTTGATAAAAATAGTTTTTGGTTAGTGCGTCTTTATAGAAGAATCAACTAAAGCGTCGATTGAACCAAACAGCTTATGGATTTCACTTCCATGAAAATGACACAGTTTAAAGAAACAATAACCTGTCTTGTGCATTGAACGTTATCTATGTATTATGAATAGAAAGCCAAGAAAGTACACATCTTTGTTCCTCATTAAAGATGTATACATTTGGCACTAAAGTGCAAACAATGAGCTAATTACCACTCTGGAAACAATTACCAAATGCTGTAAGCATGCTAATAAAAAACAATTCAGTTCACCACTCGCAGCAAGTTGCCAGTGTTCTCGCGGCATTCTTACAAACCTCATACTTTGAGAAGCCCACTGCTCCACCGCAGCGCTTAAAACCACTTACCTGCCATGACTGCACTTCATATTCTTAACGAGTGGCAGTGACCAGCCTGAGTTTGTTCATTCGCTTGCATTGACTTTCGATTGTTTCTACTTGCGTAATAACAATCGGATACAATGCATCTGAGGATTAGTGTGTTGAAAAGCTGCAGATGCTCAAGATCTTTTGTTTTCAAGCCTGAGAAAGTCACACATGTGCGTTCACTAGTTGATTTGAATCCACACATGGGTAAGCGCCAAAGCAGAATGCTAATAGAAGAAATGGTAAATACACTTAAACATAGCCTTTCCGCACCAGGTTTCAGGATTAATCCAAGGGACGGTGAAACAAAAGGAGATCTTTCTCTTCCTGTACTCAGTGAGGCACCATGTGGCAGTCCTGACTCACTTGGAGCCCTAGGCGAGATAAGACATGACCAAAGAGAAAAAAGGTGGCTAAAAAGTTTAGTTTTTTTGTTTAGCTACATAGCAGTTGTTGTTTTATTATTTATTTTAGTAGTTGAAAACTAAAAGGGTGATTTGAAGCTTGATTGGATTGAGAAAATGTAAGAGTTTTTCAGCACGGTTTTGGACACAATTGTGCAGCTGCTTTGAAAGTCCACTTGACTCATGCTTTTGTGCGACTCCATTCTGTTGGGTTAATCTTTCCCCGATACTCAGAGATGTTATAATTTAAGAGAACAAATGTTTCTCTTTAAACTGCATGAAAAGTTGACCCCTGTTTAAAATGGACCCTGCAGCCAAATTTAGCCGTTAAAGTCACTCTTATCTGGGGACTCGTGGCCATCTATATGTTCCTGTTTAGATAAAGGGCTCCTTCATCTCCGCTTGGGGAACTGAATGAATGAACAATAGGACTTTGAAACCGAATGTGCCATTGATAATTTTTGCTTTCAAGACATTTCATGACATTCAGGCTTAAATATACATATGATTGTCTAAATATGGGAATAATTAGCTGAAGTCACGGGGAGATGCACATTTACATTCAAGTGGTCGCAAATAATGGTTTATTTCTCTTTCAAGAAGATAAACAGTGGCCCTGACATTAGTATATCCTCAAAACAAGGGCTCTGGATTTAATACGCTTCATCTTGTTATCTGGTGTGAAAGGACTTTTAGGACTTGTGTGGTGGGAAGTAAAATTATGCTATTCTGTCTTTGCCATTTAGCACGCTAATCGAATCTCATAGTATACCCAGGTGCTTTCCTGGTTTTTGTGCAAGTGACATAAACGGTGTTGGCTGATGTTATTTTGTCCTGTTTCTCCCCGCAGGAAGCTGCACAGCGGAATGAAGACCTACGGATGTGAGCTTTGTGGAAAACGCTTCCTAGACAGTCTGCGCCTAAGGATGCACTTGCTGTCTCACTCAGGTAACATCACTAATAAGGATGCTTCTTTTTAAGGGTTGGGTTTCAGTTTCAGTTCATGCATTTGAAAGTTCAATTGGAATGACCGGAAGAGAGATTACAATCAACAGATTATTTTTTAATAATTTTATAGTTTAATTTAATTATTTTTAAATTATTTTAAAAATGTAACTAAAAATTATAATTTGACTCAAGTTTGGGGTCAGTATTTTTAATAATATTTTGGTACTATTTGCTTATGTTTATCAAGATTGCTTTTATTTGATAAAAACAATAATATTGTAAAATATTTAAATGTGATTTTTTTTTTTTTTTTTTTTTTTTTGCATCGTTACTCATTGTTCGTTAGTGTCTCACGATCCTTCAGAATTCATTCTAATATGTTGTGCATTTCAAAAACAGTTGAAAACAATGCTGCTTAATATTCTTGTGGAAACACTTTCAGGATTTTTTTGATCATTAAAATGATCACAAAATCTTTTGCAGCATTATAAATACGTTTACAGTCTATTTTTGATTAGTTTGATGTATCCTTAATAAAAACATTAATTTACTCAAAAAACTCTTACTGACCTCAGTAAGATGAAGGGTGTATTGAGAGTCTTTTCTTTAATAGAGAAGTGCTCTTTTCGTGGTCTGTAGTGAATGTGGTTTATATTGAGTCTATAAAAGCAGTGGGACTCCAGGTTTCCAGCCCAGGCCAACAGGAATCTCCCTTCACCTCCCTCAGCGATTTGCCAGATTCACAGGCCAGAGAAGCCAAAGAACTTACCGCACAGCAGATATACACAATGGTCAAATTTTGTAGATTTTTTTTTTTGCCCTCCCATCGAGCACACTTGGGTTTATGATAATTAAGAGCGAGTGCTGTGCCGAGGTAATTGATTCCACAGTAATTAGGGGTTTAGATTAGATTAGATTAGTTTAAAAAAACTCACAGATTACACCACCAAACCTTTCCAACTTTCCGCTTTCCGTCGGTGATATTTTGATGTCAATATCTTCATATAGTGAGATGAGATTGACTTTTTGCAGGGACGTTTAAAAACATGTGGAGTGGAGAGATGAGTGACATCTCACGCTGTGCCGCCCAATTCAATTCATGCACGACTCAGCATGGCAGACGCTGCTCTAAGGAAATATCTAATGTTTATTTTAGAGGCTGTTCAAATCCCAAGATGCATGTTCAATAACAGACTCTGTGGAGATATTGTAGTACTCGTGCTCTCATAATGGCAGCCCACGGAGCATGTACTGCATGGTGACATTTATGAGAGCTGTTCTGCGATGAGACAAAGAGGCCGAGTCTGAACTCCAATGAATACCTCTGTTTGGTATTCCGCACTGACCCGCAGAGACGCCTGTACTCGTGCGAAAGTATGTTCCGTGTCATTATAGTAATCCAGAAATCCTTATGGGAGACTGGCTTGTGCAGTTTGGATAATATGACTGCGGATAATCCTGCGCTCAGAAGCTGGAGTTGCATGAGACTGTGGGCTAGAGAACGCTTCAAAAAGGCCTTTGTAAAGCCACTGACTTGCTCAGTGACTCTCCAAACAGAAGGACTGAGTGCCATTTGATGTGTTGTTAGTGTTTGCTGGGCCTCACACTTCACCCTCTCTGGATTACTGCGGGAGTTTACTGTAGTCCGAACGTCGGCCCCTGCAGCTCAAGTGTCCTCAGCTTTAAACATGATCTCAAATCTCATTTTCTCAAACAACAAGGCTGTTTTTTTTAACTTGAACAGCATGATTCTTCCTCATCCTGTTCTGCTTCCTCATCTTCCATATCTTATTCTGCTGCTTCATCTGTTGCTGCTTCTCCACTTCTTGACCTGTTGCTTTTTCTTTTGTTGCTTCTTATTCTGCTGCTGCTTTCTGCTGTTTGTTTTTCTACTTCTTCCTCTGCTCTTCATCTTCCTCTTCTTTTGCTGCTGCTGCTTCATCTATTGATTCTTCCTTTGCTGCTGCTTCCTTTTCCTCTGATGTTTTTGTTGCTTTTCTAACTCTTTATGTTCCTCTGCTAGTGCTTTTACTCTTCATTTTCTTTTGCCGCTGCTTCTTCCACTGCTTCTGCTTCTCCTTCCTCCGCTACTGCTTTTACTTTCCATCTGCTCTTTTTTCTGCTTTTTTGCTGCTGTTTCTGCCTCACTACCTGCTTTTTCTTCTTCATTTCTATCTTTTGTCTGCCTCTTTTTTCTATCATCATCAGCTTTTTTAAATTCTCCTCTCCTTCATCTTCATAAAATGCGTATTAGAAAAAGCTATTTTACTTAAATCCAGTTTTCGAATCAGAATCAGCTGTTTTCAAGTGCCGTCCTCTGAACTGATGTCAGATGTCTGAAACAAACCTGATGGGAAAACACCAGAAGATATGAGATGATGGCATCTGCACACTGGCTGTGTTCATTAAGCACCCTGCCACATACAGTTTCTGTTTTTTTCCCTAAATTTACATCACCTCCGTAAAGTTGAGCCAAAAATGAGAAATGTCAGTAATCACGATAGCAGTTTTGCATTTAAAACGGCAGAAGAACCAGTCATAATTCCTTAAGATCTTTACCAAAAGAATCAGCCCCAGACAGCCTCCCTCAACAGGCGGAATAAGCGAGCATTGCGAGGCGGCTTATTTTTAGTGCATCAAAACAGAACACAAAAAAAACCCTAGAACAAAACAGTTTTAACGTTCATATGCTCGATGCTTGACACACAGCGCTAACCTGGTTTTTGTTTGTAGCAGTCTGGCTCTTGAGAGCTTCACTCTTGTGTAATGCTCAAGCTTTTCAGTGGAAACACTTTTATAGACACAGACAGTGGCAGAGAGGCAGAGACACGGCGCTGCTCTTTGATTGTTTTGTTTTGTTTTTTTGTTGCTTTGTTCTTTCATTGCAAACTTTCTGTTTTTATCCTTCCTGTTCTGAGCGGTTTGATTTTTATCAGTGACACCAAGCAAGTGGCTTTGCCCTCCACCTCCTCCGCTCCCTCGTCTTTAGAAGGTGCTGAAGAATGGTATTAGGTATGTCGTGTGTATTGTGGTGTACCATTTCAGTCACACACACACACACACACACACACACACACCCCTCGCTCTTGTCGGCTGGTGCACGCCGTCTCTGTTTGTTTTATTGTGGACTTGGCAGGGTGCCAGTCTGGGCCGCCTGCCACAGCCCAGGGTACAGTATGTACAGTGAATCTTGCGCCAGTTTTTTTTTTTTTTTTTTTTTTTTTTTTTTTTTTCCTGTGTTGTCTTTTTTTCAAATTATTGTCTGACAGCAGCGGTTGTGGTAGCTGTTTTGTTGTTTTTTGTTTTTTTTTTTCTTCTGGGGCTTTCGAGGCCTCACGTCCTGGAGTTTGGGTGGAAGTGCATTGCGGTGAGAGGCTGATAATGGAAAAGTGCGTGTGTGTTTTTTCTCAGGTTTAAGGTCAGCATGGTCTGGGAGCTGCTGGGTAGTGAGGCAGCACAGTACTGGAGCAAAAAAAGGGGGAAAAAAAGTGACTCAGCCTTTTGGAGCACGACTAGGCTATTAGTGTTATGTGAGCTTCCCTTGTGACTTCAAAGAGTGCAGAGCGTGGTCTGGGTAGGCTAGCCAAGGGACATATTTTGATCCATTTTTGAAAGGAGAGGCAAAGCTTTTCGCTGGGATTACAGATCAACATAGGCTGTTTGGCATATATCATCTGTATTTTTAACTTTTAAATATTTTTTTTTAATCTGCAGCTTAACTGACTATAACTGTTAGAGGTCAACAACAGTTGTATTAATATAATAATTTATAATTTTTTATATATATTATGTATTTTTATATATTTAAAAATTGCAATATAAATGTATGTTATATAATCATGATTTATCTCTTAAAAAGTTTTTTTTTTTTTTTTGGACGTGTTTGTTTCTGACACCAAGTTTCTGTACCTCAAACTGCTGCTATATTGTATCTTTAACACAGTAATAATTTTTTTACACTTCATATTTATATAAACTTAAAATATATTTTTACATTATAATTATTAAAACCTCTTTGCATCGTTATTTTTTCAGGATGTTATGAAACTGATCCATATAGTTCTTTTTGTTAATTTGTCTAGCTTCTTCAGTGTAGGCTATTAGGCGGTTTTTTAAACTGTAGCTTTAACCATCTGCAGCTTTCACAGGTCTCTAAACAAACAGAAGGTCCGCAAGCTGAGGTGAAGTAACTTTCAACAGGCGCAAAATGGATACAAATCTTGCTCTTTTTTTTTTTTTTTTTTTTTTTTTTTTTTTTTTTTTTTTTTTTTAACCTACCTGTTTGGGCAAAGCTGGGTGAATTGAACTGTCCACACACATGCATACATGCACACGTACACTTGGGGACTGTGTGAACACTCTCATTAGCAAGGCGAAGTGCCTGGCCCAGGCTGATTAAGTCTGTGTGTTATTCTCCAGAGGGCCCAGCCAGTGGACCTCACTTGACTTCATTAGCTCAGTAGACTGAGACAGGGCTAACACAGCAAGACCCCTTGTACACTATCCAGTCATTGCAGTCACACATATATGCATTGTGTGCCTGTGTTTTGTTTTGGTTTTTTTTTTTTTTTTAAGTTTTGTAACTCTTCCGTAACCTAGTCATTTAGAAGAAATGGGAATCGTTTTCTTGGCTATTGTGATCTATCAGCTGTTGCTTTCAAGTTGACTTGCAAGCACATGGGCTTTTCTTTCTTTTGATGACAGCGAATTAGCCGTTTCAATTATGGCTGTGTTACTTGGCCTGCAGGCTGTTCTTTAGCTCCATTGTTGCCGAGCTATTATCTTCGTTGTGTAGGAGCTTTTGTCAGCCCATTTCACATTGGTTTCCTGGTTCATGTCCTCAGCTGCATGTGTTGACACTGTGTTTAAACACAGGAGAACTTCTAAGATCTGTGTCCTCGTTCTTCAACTGCTTTCATTTCTCACCCTAGCATAATCTGAAGTCACAGTGGGGCAAAATTGTGCTTGTGGATTTGTGTATAATGGAGAGCAGTGCTCTAGTTTTTAGATTACATTTTTTAGAGATTGGACATCAAGTGACCCAACAAAGTATTGCATTAATAAAATTAATAAATATAAATATGATCATATTTCTACTATAGATTTCCATTTAAAAACAAATTAAAAATATTACTAAATCTATAAGTTAATTTTTTTTTTTTGCTTATTAAATTATTTTATGTAAAAACAACAGCAAGATGTCAACGTTTTTAATAAAATGTATAAATATTGAATTGTATTTTTTTCGTAGAAGAACAGTACTTTTAGTTGATATTTCATGTCCATATAAAATTCAGGTCTTTAAAACAAAATAGTAGGAATATTAAATGGGTTAGAAAACAACATTATGGTTTGGCACAAACTGTCACCTTTTGAATTTTTTAAAATATTTTATTTATGGTTTTGTTTATGGTTTTCAAGGTTTCACACAACTCGCCCGTGTAACTCTTGGATCAAATGACAGATTATTTTTTTTTTTTCTTTTACATTTAGCATTGTTTTTTCTCTCATGCCCGTGATCTTGTCAAAATGGGTCACGACCCTCCAACTGAGAACCACTGCAATAGGCAGCTGAATAGAGACGCTGAAAAATGTGAAGCATGAAGGAAGAGGAAAAGAGGAGACAGAGAGCATTTCCCTCTCTCTTTCTTTTTCTCTCTCTCTCTCTCTCTCTCTCTGTCAGAAAGCGCCGGGCTCCCACAGTCTGGCCCCTCGCCAGCTCTTCCCTCACAGTGATGACATCATCAGCTGCCGGCAGGTCTGGATGTTCTGCCAACATTCCAGAGCGTTTATGATCGCTCGCAGATGTGAGTCCAGGAACATACTGTACCCAAACTAGAAATTAATGAAACTTGACTGCTTTCCAAGCCACATATTCCAAAATAGAGAGCCTGCAAATGGGACAGGAGGAGGGGTGGGATGGAAGAAAGGGCTCTAAATAAAGAGTGGGGGGAAAGGGGGAGAATGCCCTGGTGCTCAACGCTCTCATGTAAATTCTTCACAGCAGCTGATAAAGCCCCCGTCTCACCCTCCTCCCTCTCTCCCTCCCTCATGTGCAATAGTCAGGGGATGACGGGCCGCATGGATAAATGGCCTGAGCTTCTGTTTGGCCGCGTGCCCTAAGTTCTCTCTGGTGGTTTAAACCCATAATACTTTCCCTGACCTGTTGATGTACATTAAATCCCCATTTAAAACAGCGTTTGAATTATGTGCCACATAAATCCTCCGTTATAAGGTCCAGGAGAAATGATTACGCACGCGGGTAATGGCTCTGTAATTGTTTGACAAGTTTACATCCCATCAAAAAACTGACAAGAGTTTACACCCATGATGCCCAAGGGTGAGCTGCACAACAATTTTTCTCTGCCTTGGATGGCCCGAAATGATAAATATTTATGTCTGCTTTAATGTCTCTGTGGTTAATGTTTTAAATCATGAGCATGAAATTATAAAAGTTCCCAGAGTTGAGTGAATCCCTAAATACTATGATTTTATCTGAATAAGACCTTAAGTCTTGGTGTTAAACTGAAGAAACAGTTCTTTAAGGATTGCGTATGTGTGTGTGTTAATATGTATATCTATGCCATCAAATGATTGCAATTTAATTGAGTCCAAAATAAGTTTCTCTTTACATAATATAAGTATATAATGTGTATGTATGTATGTGTGTGTGTGTGTGTGTGTGTGTGTGTATATATATATATATATATATATATATATATATATATATATATATATATATATATATATACACACACACACACAGTATTTAAAAATATATACAGTATTTTATAAATATTTAATTTAGATTATAAGTATGTTTAAAATCTAAATATTTTTCAGAAATATGTACATGCTCGTGTGTATTGTGTACGTAAATAGATGCAATAGATATTAGTTGTATTTTTTTTGTGATATATTCTGTTCCTGCATTAGTTACTGAAGTACACATTTACACATTACACAAGTACTTTTTTTGAAAGGCAGTCATATTTGGAATATTTCACAATTCTTTCTGCGAAGGGGGGTGAAAAAAGCGGCATCAGTGTGCTATTTTTTCCTCTTTAGGATGGTTCCATTTAAGGATGTTTGGTATTTGTTTGATTCCTCTGTCTCTTTTCATTGCAGCCATCATCTTGTTAACATTTTTCGATTAAAACATGGAATAAGCTCACACCAGCTATAATACTCTGTAAAAGATCCTGATCTTAGTCCTTTGTTGTCGGGTATTGCAGCTTTAAATCCCTTTGGTTGCTAAGTAGCAAGTGCCCCTGTGCTCTAATGGGCTGATTTGGTATTCAGCTCAATGCCGGGTCTTATTTTTGTATGCGAGACAAAGTGTTTTGATGGAGGGTGATTGCAGCAGCGTCTGGAGGCTGTTTGGGAGTTTTATGGGCTGTACAGTACACCGTGTGCCTTCTAAAACAGAACACAGGCGATTGAATTTTGGATTTGCTTCATCATTTCTCTCCTCTGAGCAGCCTCTGTCAAAAAGGGAGCGTAGCTGGAAGGGCACAGATTAATTTGTTCTGCTGGAAATGAGAGCGGTACAGCAAAAACACACACACAAACATGTAATATGCGTGCGCACAACGAGCAGCCAGAAAAATACGGCAAAACGCACAGAGGCGCAACTACAGCAGGGAATGCTGCTGCCGTCAGAATGGATGGGCGGCTGTGAATGGAATGGAAATGATGCTGGTATTGCATGATTAGTAAATTGACTGGCATAATGTATTTGAAGTGGCGCCTTCAGATTATATAGATTTAGCATATTTAGTCATACGTGTTTATTTTTTCATTTTGCTTCGTGGTATTTTATTTTGAACGCTGGGATTTTTTTTTTTATCCCATTGCAGTTAAAATTGTTCAAATTGTAGTGTCCAAGCATAAACAAATGGCATAATGCATTTGAAGTGCCGTCTTCAGATTATAAAGATTTAGCATATGTATACACATTTATTTATTTTAGATTTTTTTAATATAACTATGTTAGCTTAAATATTTTATTTTGAATGCTGTCATTTTTAGGCCATCGCAGCTGAAATTGTTCAAGTTGTGGACGGCGTTCTTGATAGGGTCTGAGCGAAAGGCTCTTTTATTGTTTTATGACACTAACAAACATTGGACGCAATCCAGTCTAGAAAGCTGTTTTGTGTCGTATCTCAGTTTTATATCAGTTTATATCACAGTAAATCTTTATGGCGCAATCGCTTTCACCTCACTGATAATTCTGCTTTGCTGACATACATATGAGCGAATACCTTGACCTAATCAAGGTTTCATCACTCATTCACAACAATGGCTTGATAATTAATCAACATCAGAGGGATACCACCCTGCAAGTTTTGCAAACCTAACCGCACATATCAGTCAAGCCTCTGGTTTGTGTGCACTTTAGGTCAGACTGATTTAAACCAGTTTGGTGAAGTTGCATTTCCGTCACCAGATTTGAGATATTGGCACAGGCCTTGGAAAAAATGATGATTTGTTTGTTTATTGGGTTTTGTTTGTGTTCAAAGATCAAGGCTTTGATTGCAGCTGTGAGCCAATGGTTGAAATGCAGCGGTGTAGTGTGTTGTCGCTGGTAGTGTGTGTGTGTGTGTGTGTGTGGGGTGGGGGGGGTCTGTTGGAGAGGAGGAGGGGGTTTGTAAGGGGAGGCTAAATTTAAATTGTAATTGGCCGACTTCCACAAGCTTGCGGGCATTTTAATGAGTCATAATAACTTCATTTAAAACCAGCTGAGCAGAAAATAGATTGGAGAGGAGCCTGTGGCCAGTATGGATTTGTTTTTTTTTTTTTTTCATCGTTGAGGCTGGACCCTCTTTGCCAGGCCTGATGGGCCGCTGAGCAGACAGACATCCTTTGTGGATTTATCATATCACTGTCTACTTTGCATTCAGATCATATTCAGACAGTTCCCACCAGCTTCATGCTCCATATAGAGTGCCGAGCAGTCAGACAGTGCGTTCATTCATGGGTTGAAAACATCAAAACTCATGTCAATGCTTTAGTACACTTCCTAAAAGGCTTTTTCTACTAATCAACGGAGTAGTTCACCCAAAATGTTCCCTTTTTTTGATTGCAAATTTTAATTGTTTGTCTGTACAATGAAAGTCAGAATCATATTAGTGTTAATTTCACAGGCTTTGTTTATGAGCTAATATTTTTGATGTTTGAAATTAAAAAAAAATTTTTTCTAGTTATCAAGACAATGTTTCTTGTTAGTTTAACCTTTGTACTAAAATAACTAAAACTGAAATAAAAAATGTATGTGTTTGTGTATGTATGTATGTGTATATACATGCATACATACAAACATACATATACATACACTGGTATGTACAAAATAAATTTTTATAATTTCTTTGGTATTCAAAAACTCATACAGAATTAGAGCAACATGAAGGCAAATAAGTAAGCCAAAATGTGAAATTTTGGTTGAAATATTTCTTTAAGAGTGGAAGCTGCAGGCATACATTAGATTGTAAGTCTCTAAATTAGATGTAGCCACGGATAAAAAGTTATTTACGAAGTGCCGTTAAATAGTGCAATCTCGTAGATGTGAGGACATTAACGACACCTCCTCCGTGACGGTGATTATTAGATTAAGATTAAGAGGGTCATCTTCTGCCGGAGTTGAAATAAATGGTGGAATGTGTTGGCAAACTCTGCGCCAGTCCAATTGAGTTTGAGTGAAGCGAGCGGGCACACCTCTATGGCAGGGATTCGTGCACACTGCCGCATGTTAAGAAGGGCCCTCTAGCGTGAAAGCACATTCAAAGCCATGTGCGCACACGGTACTGTCGAAACCCTTCAGCACTGCCACCCACCGAAGCCTCACCTGGCCTTTATCTCGGCTGAGGCCATGAAGACGGAGTGTGTGCTCTTGTGTGATAAATGCCTGAATTCTGCTTATCCCATTCAAACGCATCTGTTTCCGCCTGCTCTTCTCTCTCACTCCCCGGGGGGCGTCTTATTCGAGACCTTTACATCTTATATCCTCCGTATATAGACGTGTACAGCATGTTTCCAGGTTTTCATTCTGAATAAATGCGGCAGCGATGTGGTTTTTATTTTTAAATGTGTCGACGTCTAACGACATCTTCTCCACCCCCTGAGCACAAACAAAAAAAGCCAAACTGTTTAAGTCACCCAACGAAAATCCTGTTATTTCTCAATATATTAGTGGGTCAGCACAATATAAAGAGCATCATTGTGACTATTCATATGCTGGATGAAATATGATTTGTTTTCTGCATAATAGCAATAAAAGTAAATAATCTCCAAGGCACGTTTTCTTTTTTTCTTCTTTTTTTTTTTTTTTTCAGCGTGTTGCGTTAGCTCAGCCGATTGCTTTGGGAAACTTTTAGATCAATTTCTTAGCGCAGATTAAAAAGCTATGAATCCCATTTATGGAAGAGCTCCCTTATGAAATGCTCTTTGAAACTTTCATATTTTGGCTGAAGAGTGAATCAGACGCTAAGCAAAGATCTGCCGACGGCGCTTTCATGTAAAAAAAAAAAAAAAAAAAAAAAAAAAGATAAAAGCAGTCCCATCTGGAAGTAGCCAGGACACACAAGGGTTGCTTTTATGCTATCCATTCCACTGGGAGGTTCAACATGAAAAGCTGCCGTGGATATTGTGTTATTACTGTTGCAAACACGTCTGTGGATCAGAATACTAATCCCGGGCCGTCCAAACAATTTCAGCGCTGAAGAAAAACACCTCTATCTTCGGCACTTTGAAACCGTCTGTAGCGACACGAGTAATTAATGTTTAATGGGCAACTACTGACGGGGCAAAACCTTCGGAGACACTCCGGGGCTATTGTAGAAAAAAAGTAAAAATATTAGATTATATAACTAACTGAAGAAGTGCTGCCAATAGGTGCCAACATATCAATATCCTGTCTAGTCGATGTGGATTGTAAATGTGATCATACAGAAATTCTACGTGCAGATGCAGAGCGAAAGAAGATGAAGAGGAAGTCGGTGGCTCTGGAACGAGTGTGAGGACGTCGTAAAAGGTTTTAGTGAGGAAGTTAAAGAGGGTGTCGCGCAGTCGACATTTGTGAAGAAAAGAACTTTTATGGAAGTAACTTTTTCCTCTTTTTTTTTTTCTTCTGCCATCACCCTCTTTCTCTTCCCCTTTCCTTACTTTTTTTTAAGCCGAGGAAGGTTCCTGCTCTCTTAAAATTATTAAAAATCTTGTGACATAATGGAAAGAAAGTTCAGGGTCAGTTGGTGTCATTTGGAACCCTGCGCTAGTTGCCGTTTCTTTATAAAACAAAATACGCCACAAAGTTTGCAGTTCCAGCTTTAAATCTGAAGCTGATTAACTTTTATTAGCGGAATAATCATTTCAAATCAAGTGATAAACAAATGTAAATGACTGCACCTGAGAGCTGTTAAACTCAGTGTGTTTGCATTTCCTGTTTTGCGTTGGAATATTTTTATATTAGTGCACCATGTTTAGGGCAGTTGTTCCTGTTGGTCCCTGTTGGAATTGCTTAAACATATAAACGTTCAATAATTCTTTTAATTTTACTTTTACTTTCTGTTGTTTGCCTGTGTTAAGCGTGGAACAGTTTAATAATGATTGTTTCTAGTTGCTGTCCCGTAGGTGGTTGTGTAGCCCGTGACCCTTCCCCCACACTCCTGACCCAGGCCTTAATAAACTAGAGAGTGCCTTTGACAATGTGTGACTTGAAAGCAGGAAATAATGGGCACTAAATGTTAAATCTTTACAGGTTATTGACCTGTGGAGCATACATGGGCTCTGTTAACTATGTGCAGCCTGACACTGACAGCCTAGCACTTTTGTACTGGGCTTTTGACTGTGCTAACACTTAGCTGCATTTGTCAGCTACTAGTTAGCGTTTCTCACATCGCTGCCAAACCTCAGGACTGCTTTAGCTATTCAAACGGTTATTTCAAATGAGCATCACTGGGTTTTTTCACAATTTGCATTTAATACCTGCATTGAGATGCATTCATTATTTGTCTTTTTGGTCTTCATCTGACATCTTAAATTTTATTTTAACACTTTTTTTCTTTCCGATTTTATTTTTAATTATATTTTTTTATTTTATTTTGTCGGTCAGTGAATTCTTCACGGACTACCAGTGGTCCACAGACCACAGTTCGAAAACCACTCTTAAATTGATGTCGACCCATCCAATTATATTTCAGGACCTGGATTCACCCTCCCTGCTCATGAAAGGCAAATAAGGAAAGAGCAGAACCGGCCTCCCACTGCTCTACGCCCAGCAGTAAAGGCATTTACAGCACTGTAAAGACGGCTCAATTGTCGCATCCAGCGGTTGGTTGAAGTTTCGGTGGTCGTTTGGGGAAAGGGTTCACCGCATGGTCAGGCTCTCAGGTTCTCCAGTGATAAATAAAAGAGGGCTGGAGGTATCGCTCTGTTTTCAGCCGACCTCACAGGTATTGATCAGACAGCAGAGGAGAGGCAGATCATTTCTTGCCCTTTCTTTCTTGGTGTGCATACTAACTTTTCAAGAAGAATTTTTGGTTGTTTACTTCGGTGGGGTTTACGGTTACAGATTTTCAAATTTTTATTGACAGTAAACACATTTATAATGTTAAAAAATTTCCATTTCAAATAATTTCCATTATTTTGAACAATTTTGTTTGTGATATAGTTTTCGTGGTTTACACAGAAATACATAAAATTTTCAAATGTATTACAATAGAAAGCAGTTATTTTAAATTGTAATACTATAACATTCTTTTTATTGCATTTTACATTTATTTGAATAAATGTACCCTTTGTGAGCATAACAGACTTCTTTTAAAACAATCCTACAAACCCAAATCAGTTTAGTGTATTTTGAAATTGCACTAAATTAATCAATTCAGTCATATTAAAACAAAACAAAAAAAGGGGGGTGTCTGCCATTTTTAGTTTTTGATATTTTATCTTTTTACTAATGTTAAAGAATTGATTGTTATTATGAAGTGTTACACAATTACGTAATATTTAGATTTGGACTTGATACTTTATCATCTATATTTGCCAGTGCCAACCTATCACCGCATATGTGCTAGTATCTACAAATTCTACAAATCCAACCTTAAGTTTGATGGTGGCTTAAACAGAGCTCAAACCGTGTTGAGATGCCAGTGAGATGCTAGAGGCTCCACTCATTTCCTGCCACTTCACACCAGGCTAACCCCACAAGTTCCTCTCCAGCCCAGCTCCTGTTTCCTCCACTTCTGAAAGCCCTTTGTCCTCTCACTATACCGTCAGGAAAGCTGCCCAGAGTCATAATTTAAGGTACCATGGCCTGAAGGGAAAAAAAGAGAGAGGTGAGAAAGGAAGAGGAAAACACATGGAACCTTTCACCTTTTTGTTGCAGTAGAAGGGTTAGCCTGCTGGACACCAGGGTCATACACAAACATTTTCCTGTTGCTGATATTTGTATTGTTTCTGAATGCAGATTGGACAGCGTGTGCACAGAGGCATCCGTCTGTACATTACTGATAGGTCTCTATACGTCAATGTAAATCTTTTTGAACTGTGATGCTCCAGGTATATCTGGAGCTTAGACAGCTGAAATGACAGTGTTGTACAGTGAGAGAGGGGGAAAAAGAGAGCAGGAAAAATGGAAGACTGAGTGTGACCTGCTGGTCAGATAAATTGGTCTGCAGGCAAAATGGATTAAGAGCTTTAAAGCAAGCTAAAAAACAAGTGAATGAATGTGCAACACTGTGCTCATTTTGAGCAGATAAATTTAGAAGCGGCTTTGATGTGAAAGTGTGTTTAGCAAGTCAATATTTGTCTGCTTTGGTCTGTCCCGAGACGTCCTCTGTCTGCGCACCAGACCGTGAAGCTATCAGAAGAAGCCTAGATATCCTCAGTGTTTATCTCCTTTGCTATTCTTTCTGTTCTCTGTGAAGGCTATATAAATATTAACCAGCTGACTTCTCTTCATTTTCTTATAGTACAGAGTAATCTACTGTATAGTCTCTGGAAATTCAATCTGTGCTGCTTGTTTCTTTAGCTTTGTGTCTTTGTATAAATAAACTAAGTCTGTTAGTGAAATCTATATGCAATTTTCTGAGATATAATCTTGTGAGGCGGTTAATTACATTCTAAAGTGTGCTCTTTCTGTTTTGTTGGACCAAAGCTGTGCTGCCTTATTTGCAAACAAATGACTCTTATGAATGGTTCTTCTTAATGATTCAATTTGAACGATTCATTAAACAGACTCCCAATACTAAAACTCCCTCAGTGAACTGTGAATCATTTTTCAGTTTTGTCTAATTGAAAATGGACACAGAACCGTTACTGTGACGTGTACTTCAGATTTTTCAGACTTGGCATCAGATTAAATCTGGGCTGGTTCTTTTAAAATCATTGAATTTAAGAAAATTGGTATATTAGACTTGCCACTGCAGTTTCCAGTTGGGTCGTTTTATTCATGAACAATTCTTTTATATCCAAATCGAATAGAACATTTTTGTTGCAGTATGAGAGCTTTTTTGTTTTACTCAATGTTTATTTTAAATGGTTGATATATTGTGGTTCTAATATTTTTAGACTAAAGGTGTTACGATTCCAATATCTATAGTTTTAAAGAGAAAAATATCTAAAGCTCTGGGGGGGAAAAAAAGAGGTACTTATACTTAGCACTCAGACTTCATACTTCAGTCACCTGCAGCTGTTTTCCAAATGCCAGTTGAATTCCACATATACCTATGAATATTCAATAACGGTGATATATTATGATAGAACATGCATGGTCGATAGTGCTTCTGAACAATCACCCATATTGAGCGGTTCTCTAATTTGCCAACTAAAAACGGCATTTGGCACCTAAATGCTTCATTTGAGGTGCCAGTGGCTCCCTAGTCATTGTTTCAGTCTGGAGCCCTGCATCAGCCTGACAGCGCTCCACAAATATACTCATCCACGCCGGCATGCTCGCATGAACGTGCACATTTTTACGAGGGGAATCTGGCAGTCTCCCAGCATTTTTGTCTTGGTTGATAAAAAAAATTGCTCTGCCTGCGGTACACATCTAGTCAAGAGAGGGAACACACAGTTCCTGGCTGTCCTTTCCAATTGGCAGTCTCCGTACTGTTCTGTGACTGATAAGAGGATAGTGTAAATAAAACTGTACAGCACAGCTCGTTACCGCTAAAGGAAAAGGGAGAGCACGCTGTCTGTACTCATTGTTCTGACGGCACTGTTTTTCCTTTTTATATGGATTTTTTTTGCCTTTTTTTTTTTTTTTTTTTTTTTTTTTTTTTTGGTACTGAGTGTGCTGTCTTATATAACGCATTTGTGTAGGCTCACCGAACAGCAAGGGTATGTTTTTGTTTGCGCCGTATTTGTCTACTCATGTTCCCGCTTCCGAGCGACAAGGGGGGAGGCGTCTGATCAGAGTGTGTGATGAGAATCCACCTTTATAGCATTAGACAATGTGCTTGTTCACAGGTCTTTCCATTACAGCTGTGCTCTAGTATCGCTCTCTTCAGGGACTCATCAACAAAGCCAGCGCGGCCCCACTGCTGGGTAATCTGACTCTGGATGTTTGCCGCAGCTCCCGTAAAGGCTCCGGTTTCACTCGCGTCATTTTATGCATGCGCACGGCCCCGTACAAACAAGACAGATCGACAAGGCATCCTCTTCGGAAACAGTAAATCCCAGGGTTTCAGTTGTGCAATACATTCAGAGGAGGGAAGTGAAAAAGGAACGGGCCCCTGGCACGTGGCACCTCTCCTCCACTTGTTGGGAGCCATGGTTGTGTAAGGGCCCATTATGTCAGGTCGGCATCGCTGTGGCAACTCCGAGCGAAGGAGGGAGGAAGTGGGAGTTGCTAGAGAGCAATTTTTTTTTTTTCTTCTTATAGCCACAGTTTTTTGTTGCTGTTTTCTATTTTGCTAGAGAAGCAGTTATTTCTAGCACTGGTTTCTGTTTTTGTCTTTGGTTGGGAAGGGGTTTGAATGTGGGATATGAATTCTGCCAAATCTGAGGGAGGTGTTTTTTCTTCACACTTTTTTTTTTTTCCTTTCTTTTTGTCGTGCTTAACAAGAAAGTCACTATTGATCAAAGGGAGAGGCTAGAATTTATCACTTTAATTCCATGACTTTTGCTGGGCCTGGAAGCACGCTCCTGCTGGGTGGCTGGATGTTGTCACCCCCTGTGAGATAATGACCTGCTTCAATAAGCTGCCGTTTATGTTGTGGGGTGGGTTTTAAAGTCTGGCTTTTCCCTCTCTGCCACTTAAAGTGGTGATCAATGTCCCGCTGGCCCTCCATCTCAAGCTACTTTAGTTCCTGGACCTTCCAGCTCCATGGCCACTGATGCAGGATCTGCTTGACACCAGGATTGGGCAAAATCTGTTTGTCTATGTATTTTTATCTAACTCTGTCTATCATTCTATCAATCATTCTAGCCGTGCCTCCATTACAGATTTGTGCAAAACTTTAGCAATATTTTATATATAATGGCAAAGAAAACCAAGCATTATCAACAAGGAAAGCCCCTAATACTTGAACGGCAACATATAAGGTATGATGTTTACGTACACCAGGTGATCTCTAAATGCAAAAAAAGGTTTCCATTACAGTTTTGCAAAATTTCAAATTACCTGAAAAGCCTCCTAATGCGAGCGTAACAGCATTTTGCGATATATGGAAGTTTTTTGCAAAAATTGACGCATTTCTTTTAGGCATATTTTTAATTCTCAATTTCAGTTTGCACAATTTAAAGGATAAAGGAAGTACAGCTAGTGTATTTTGTTCTGCCGTTGTTTTACCGTTTGTTCTGTTGTGTGTTCTATCATTTTGTTTGTATCTGTAAATCTGTTATATACTGCATAATTTTTGCGTTTTCAATGCTAATTTAATTCCACTTCAAATGGGTAGTCCACCCTAAGATTATTCTAATGGTCAAGCCGGAAGTTGAAATGTCGGACCACTCAAGCAGCAATGTTTTGAGTTTGCCATAGAGGTGGTATTTACAGTCTTTGGAAAGTTAAACTTCAGATTGCTTAATTACAGTTTCTCTGCACTTTAATTAAAGCACCCATTGCAGAAGAAGCTGTGTTTTATAGTTAACAGTTATTGAGTATGAAAACACTGAAGTAGCCAGTTCTGAGGTCTGTAGTAGTACATGTGCAGTTTTTTGATTTAATAATGGTGTTTGATTTCTTTAGGTATTTAGAGGAACATGTTTGTGGCACATTTATAAGTTTATTGCTGAGTGGCATCATCTGCAAAGAAAAGAAAAACACTTTTTTTCTATGGCTTGACAGTACAGTACATTTTGTAACTTTACAGTGGTTGCGAAATGGACTTTGGTTTGTGTTTGTGTTTTTTTTTTTTTTTAATCTGAGCTATGACTTCCTGTTGTGTTTGTGAAGACGGTAAGATTTAAAGGCATAATGACGAGAGCGGACAGCTCTGTTACAAATTTGAAAAACTCCCTTTTGATAGATCAGATAAATACAGTGCCTATGCTATGCGCTGTTTCTGCTTAATTCTGATTTATAGATGAGATTGTATATTGGTATCCTGTGGTCTCACAGTTCCTCTTGGTGTCCTATTGCAACATCAGAACGTGCTCTGCGGATGTCATATGTATGGCTTCTTGTTTTTATCTTCTTTTTCGGGTTGCGTTTGACAGCATTTGTGTTTTATTTATTTATTTATTTTTTTGTGAAAGTGTGCCTCGAATGATAAATCCCTCTTATGATCCATTGCTTAAATTGCACAGTGCACACAAGATCAGCGTCTGGCATACATATCCTCCAAAACACATTGTAAACAGCATATTTGCCAGCAAGTTTTACTGAAGTGAATCCAGCAGACTTCCAACTCACAGGCACCGAATCATTTTAAGTATTACTGAGGTTCGCATAAGAGATATGACACCATGCACCACCCAAGGACCTCCAAAACGATGTAGATTGAATAACTGTTGCTTTTTTTTTTGCCTTGTAGCTGGTGAGAAAGCCATCGTTTGTGACCAGTGTGGAGCTCAGTTCCAGAAGGAAGATGCTCTGGAGGCCCACCGGCAGATCCACACAGGTGTGACACAAACACTATCCCACTCTGCACACGTCAAACACACTCAGATATCTTGCATTTAGTATATGCAGCATGCCACTTGCCACTGTAGGTACATGTTTACGTTTAATATAAGAAATTATAACTGTATGTCTTGTATATTTTCAGGAATACATGCATAAGCTTTCTTTTTCTGTTAACCAAGGTTTTTGTTTTACTTTTTTCCCCACATTTTACAAAAATCAGTTTTTTCTTGTCATATGCAGAATTTCATAATTAAGCTTTCTTAAATTCAGATTTATTTAGTGTTTTATATATATATATATATATATATATATATATATATATATATATATATATATATATATATATATATATATACATATATATATACACACACACACACAGTATATGTATTTGAAAGGGAATATAAATACCTCTACTTTACATATCTTCCATCTGTTGTCTGGAAATGCAGGCATAAATGTGGGAGTGTTGGATAGCATGCTCGTGTTCAGATTTATTTTTAATAAGAGAAGAGCAAGCTTGTTATTATCGTTTGTTATTATTATATTTATATTTATGAATTTAAATGACTTCTAAATGTAAAAAAAAATAATTATTTATTTTATGCAAATTAAATAATTATGCATTATTTACTTTATTTACAGTATGAGTAAATTATTATTATTTTTTTAATTTAATCAAATTTTTGGGTACTGTTTGTCCCCAAAATTGTATTCATGCAATATAAAATATCTTTTAGATGTATTTATATTTACAAAACAAGCAATGTGATACAGAACGCAAATCATATCCATTTGCATTCTAGGAAGAGAAGTTCACTCTGTGTGTTTATTCGCAGAGCGTGGTAAACAATCAGCCACCTTGGTTATTTATAAACGAATAAAGCTTGAGCCACGATCATGTGTTTGAAGAGTTGCGTCCAACAACTTCTTTGGAACACATGGTGACAGGCAAATGTTTACTGGAAGAGGTGAAAGGCAAGCCACTCTAGCAGGTATGGGGTAATACTGGCAACCAGCTCCAACAGTTACGCACAAACATACCTGCTTGTCATTCTAGACAGACAAATTATTGGTTGTGAGAAACTGGGCAGTTGTGGTCAGGCTTGGTTGGACTGTTTGTTTATTAGGTGCCCTCAAAACAATGTTGTGGCATGGAAGGAAGACTCTAGTTTCCGCCTCTGCTTACAAACTTGGTGGCAACTCGAGTGGGGTATGTGCTCATATGCACCTGACCCTGATATGATGACCTCTGCTCGGGTGCTGGACACAAGAGATGTGCTGATGCATGTGGCCCTCAGTACACTGCCATGCTATGACTCCTCACTTTCCAGACAACCCTCGCTATCTGCCCTTGGGAGAATGTTCTAGCACAAATGTGTCTAGCACTCCACAGCATAACAGTCTGGCTCGCTTAGATCACTTTGGGTATAGAAATCATCGTTAATGCATTACATTTGTGATCATGTTTCCGTTTTGTTGTGCTCAAAACATTCATTACACCAATGTGGCCTTGAACCACCTTCAGGAACTAGGTACTCGAGATTGACATCCTTAAAACGTACAGTCAGTAGTTCAGCGTATTGAATTAGTTCTTTCATATTTAAGTGGACACACTTGAATGAAGCTTTTATGGCTGCCAAAATGGCATGAGTGAGTGTTCAGGACTTTAATCACTGTTGTGATCCAGCCAGTCATTTTAAACCAGCATCAAATGCAATTGGGTGAGCATGTTTAAAATGTGTCAATGTGTGTGTCTGTAGTTCATTGTGGCTCCAATATTACTTCTGTGATATTAATCCTGACCTAAGGCCATAAATATAAGGGGAAAAATTAATCTGTTCAAAACACTGATGTAGTGATAAATGAAAACTAGAAATAACTTGGGTCAAGTTTATGGTACTTGGAATAATGAAAATTTTAAATAACAAAATTCTTCATCTTATAAATAACATGGATCTTTTTTATTGTGTGTGTGTGTGTTTTTCTTTTTATATGTATATATATATAAAACACATGAATCAGTTCAAAACTGATTTAGCGAGTCATCTGTTTTTTGAAGCCTTGTTTCTTTTTTTCCTCATAATATTTTTATCAAAAATGTTTTAATTGAAATCTTAACTGTTGCTGCTCATTTTTTCATCTTTATTGTTGACTAAATAACAACATTGTTTATTGACTAGTTTCATTAGGAATTTCACTAACTAAATTAACCATGACTAGCTTTTGGCTACTGAATAATTACTCTTAAAACGCTATTTCATTGCTCTAGTTATTGCAAGTTTTCAGGAAACATAATTGGCAAATAAACACACAATGAAATTCTCAATATTCACAATTTGTCAATTCATTGTGAATGGATCATGAATATTTGATGCATTCAGCCCAGCCTCTCTCCTAGTCTTAGAGCTGGTTCGGTGCACTTTGTGTTATTTGACAGACATGCGTAAAAGGCTTGCCGTGCCCTCTCTGACCGGGCCTCCCGGGAGCCTTGACCAATATGGGGCCCGTTGTAAATAGGGGTTAAACAGGGCTAACGATCAGAGAAAGGCATACCAGTGGAAAAGCCTGGCTAAATATAGATTTGGAGTCTGGAGTAAAAAAAATGGGCAGTGAAACTTGTCTTCCTGCCAGGGACCTGAACAGCAGTGAGGCCAGCCTCCCCTGTGGCTACCAGGCTTATATTTTAAATGTGCTATAACGCATGGCTAGTTTGATACGCTGGCTTTTTTTTTCCACAGTCCCTCAATATGCTCACCCATATGCTTCATTTTCACAGCCTAGATAGACTTGAAGTGGGTTATTGGGGGGTTTTATGTCTGTGGCTTCATGATTTTTTTTTTTTTGAACACTATCCATGACGCGTAGACGTCCGCATTTTGCTACGCACAGAGGGTGGTTTTTGAATCATTCTTCAAGACCGAGTAAAGGCCGCAACAGGAAATGCTTACATTTCACCTTGTTATCTCCCACTGTTTGTCAGATCAGAGTGACAAACCCTGCGTCCAAAACCTCGATTCAAAGCCAAGTCTGATTTTGCTCTGCTTACGCTACGCTAATACTGTTACTTAACAGGCCAAAAACCGCATCTCTGCCCCCACATCAGCCCAAGTGGATGTGTAACTCACAGTTGCACCCTCTATATAAATAGTTAACGGCCGTTGGCATGGTGGTGGTGTTTACGATGGACAAAGTTTTCTTGTCGTTGTAAACATCCAGGTCTCAGTTTTCAAGTTGGCAGCTAGACTGGCAAAAGGCTGAAGTGCAGGGAGCAGCAGTCATTTCCTGTAATGCTATCAGGAGGACTGCCCGTGAAGTCGACCTGCATGTATGAATGACGAAACAAAAGCCATTCATGGAAAATCAGATGCCGCAATGATTGAATAACACGGCAATAACAAAACGGCAACAAAATTAGGCACGATGGAATGAGTCCTGACTGATAGAATATTGAATTTAATTTTCTCTATTAAAGAGAAAAACAGCATTTTTCCCACCTGAATACAGTGTGTGGTTGTCAGATAATTTTCTGCTTATCTCTAAAGCAGCAGAGAAGCTTCACACACAGTATGAGTAGTATGTGTGTTAATGTACAGTATACCGGTGTTGGTGAGTATCTAGTTACATGTAACAGAATTGTCATTATTATGAATCATTTAATAATAAAATTAATGTTTCTGCTATGTGTTATAGTTACTAAGAAAGATCTGTAATTAAATTAAAGTTGTTTAAAATTAAAACGTATGATAATGTTAACAATTACAAAGGAGGGTTTGTCAGAATTTTACACACAGGCCTACAGATATGATTTTGTTTAGGATAAAGAACATATATAATATTTTGAATATTATGTATTTATTTAAGAAACTCTTTTTTTCTCAAAGCATTGTTAAAACCAAGTGTTTAACCTCAGAATGTTCTCAAAAAAAAAAGAGGTGCTAAAGTCTGAGTTTGTTGGGCTGTGCTTTAAGATAGTATAATCTTCAAAGAATGAAGGATTTTGAAAGTCTGATATTAATCAGTTTCGAATATTCGAATTTCGAACTACTATAAGGTTTCCCTGCAAACTTCATGCATGCATATACACATACATATACACACACACACACACATTGCTAAGACTTTTCAGTGTACGTTTGTGTGTGTTTGTGTCTGTAGATTCAAATGTTAAAATTATGTTAAAGTGTCTAAAATCTAATTAAAATTCTAGTTAAAAGAGCTTTTGTTAACTTTGTTTGAGTTTTAGATGGTCGGCACGATTCCTGCCTCATTCCTGACTAACACCGCCACTTCAATGGGTCCCTTTGTAGGCTCGTCTCATTTCTGTTGATGTCAGAGAAATCAGCTGCTGTGATATGTTGATTGGAAGAATAAGGGGCTCTTGTGTACAGCCTGTAGTATTTCAGACTAATAAATCGGGTTTGTTTCACCTAATTATTTACATGTTCTATTTATTCAGCATTTAATAGTCTTCTTTGTAGCAAAGAACATAGATGAGGTTATCTGAAAGCATCAAAATAGCTTGTAATGTACCTGAACTTTACAGTGCGGCTCTTTGAATGACTGTTGATGGCATTCCTTGGCGAGGTGTTTGTCGCCTGTGACGTCAGGGGCTTTTAGACAGTTGAAGAGGTTGGTTAAGGCACAGAAACGGTCGGTCTCGTTTGGTGCCAGGACTCTAAGAGAAAAACAACATCATGTGCTGTTGTTGACGCACAGCCCCAGTGCTACTGGAGTCTCAGTTCTGACCTACTTTAAAGGGCAGCCCAATTTGAAGAGACTTCAGCTTCACGATCACTTATCTCAAGGGACTGCAATGAAAAATTCACTCATGAATCCTGCTGAAGGGGCCTTTGTGTGTTTTTGTGCATTTTAAATAAGGGGTATTGACTTTTACAGAGTGTGAAACGGCATGTCTCATTTCAATCTGAAGCACTGATATGATGTCTAGCCGAGAGATGCGCTTTACCACACACAGTGGTGCTTTATTTGCTGTGACGGCTCGAATGGATGATTTGAGGTGAGGGGGGGAGGAAGTTCCAGTGTTTCTACTGAAGCTGTGCAACTCAGAATTGTGTTTTGACAAAACTATTATGAGGAAACTGACCATGAAGCTCCTGGGTCTCCGCAATCAGATCTTTATCGATGAATCAGTTAGACTTCCAGGACTCTCTCGCTCTGCGATATGCCTCGATATATCACAGTCATTATTGGTTTACCGTTCACAGATACCGTTATAGACGAGGTCGGTGGCGTAGTTGTCACACAGCCGTCTTTAAACCGGCCGAGCAGCTGACTGCATGTAAATCCAGATATAATAGCAGCGGCTCCCCCCTTCCCTCTTGATTTCCTCTCGTCCTTTTTAAGTCTTGTGTTACAGGGAAAATATGCAAACCATTTTGGAGAGAGAACAGCGGATTTGCTCGGTGGGAACACGGCGTGACTCCAGTGAACCAGGCCACAGAGTAAACACTTTCTTCTCTGAAGCCAGAAATAGTTTTGACAGAGCGAGAGAAAGGAATAGAGCAACACGGCTGTGTTTTGGCACAGCGAGAAAGAGAAAAGAGCGCTTTTTTTGGGTTCCCTCCCCATCCCACCCCCCCATCACTTTCTCTCCCACATCTGAAAATATCCCTGAATAATGTGCCCAAAGGCTTCCACTTCTCAACCCCTCTGCAAGCTTGTCACTCTCGCAAATGGGGTCGGTGCCACCGGTAAACACAGGTCATGTCATACCCCTCTATTAACTCAATCACACTGCTACTAGTAGAACGGCTGTTAAGCATTTAGTTAATTGTGACGTAATTAACCTGTCAGTGTGCATTAAAGTTGCACAAGCCAATTCGTATGGCATCCTGTTTAATTTACACAAAGGCATTTTTGTTTGCTATAGTGCTTCAGAGGTGAACAGAAGCATGCCAACGAGGGTCCTGAATTTGACAAGCTGTGTCTTTTCCTCTTGTATAACACAAAAGAAGTTATTGTAACATAAGTGTTGAAAGAAAGAAAAATATATGCACTGGCATTCAGAGGTTTGGAACTATTTATATTTTTCTTTTTCTTTTTTTTTGGCAATACTGTATATATTTATTACTATTTTAATAACTGTTAAATTACATTAGTATAGTTGCATCATGTTCCTAAAAGTCACCTTCAGGACAGCTACTACAAGAAATACTCTCAGGGCCATTGATTTAATCCAAATGTGTTTTTCAGTGCAATTTCTTTATACAGGACAATGAGCTCTTAGCCTGAATTATGGCAGTGTTTGTAGGTAAAGGCTGATGGGGTTGGATCACTCTGAGACAGCATGGCATCAGAAATGGTGTCCATGTGCCGGTCAGCTGCAGCTGATTAAATGACTATTAGCTGTGCCAGACTCTATCCCCATATCTCATTCTACATCCATTACTGTGCAAGCTGTCCCACTCTCAAGCGGAGGACCCATCTGTCCGAGCCCCGCTGACCGCCTGCACCCAGCTTGGTTACTGTAGGCCTTCATTATCCTCATTGCAGGTTGGCTGTACGCTTGCTATTATTGTGGCATTGATGTGCGAACTAACTTAATTTCTCACTGTTTTTAGTGACAGCACATACAGTAAATTTCATTTTCTATTCTTAATTTGTGTTGCATAAAAACGAAAAAAAAAAACACAATTTATAACCTAATTATGATTTTCTCAAGTAGCAGTTTGAGCATATGATACCCTCATAACTGTTCTCCCTTTCCTGTGTCATAAAACCTGCCGTTCCGCATACAGCTCTGCCCATTCTGTTTTGAGCTTGCAGGGTGAATAACAGGTGACACGGAGCAGACTTTAAACCCAAAATCATTTGACCCCCATGTCAATTTAGCTTTTCAAGCTCTATTCAGAAGGCTGTAAGATTTAAACGAAAAGACTGAAAATGATTATCTGAATGTGTTATGTGGGATTTTGCCGGTCCAGCAGAGGCAGCAGCTTAGACCCTGTTTGACGCTTAAATCCTTTGAAGTGGCGTGTGTGTGTGTATGTGTGTGTCCTTACGCCAGGTCTATTGAACACAAGCTTTTTATTTTGATTTTTTTTTCCCTCTCCAAATACAGAGGGCACAAGTGCTTGGACTCTGTATCAGTGACCAAATTAAATCAAGCGCAGACCGGCTTGGCCTCTCTGTTTTTTTTCGCAACTAATTTTTTCCCTTGATAGGATCTAAATGAGTTTTCCAGTGGGTGAGATGCTCAGTTGGCTGATAGATACCATGTGCAGACGTGCAGCCAACACCCAAAAGTAATCATCTGTTGGCAAGAATGTTTAGCCATTAGGCGAAGTATAAATTCCCACAATGAGCTCCACTTTTATCAACTAAGTCGATGTAAGCGGTCTGCTTGGGAACTCAGGCCGGTGGCCCTTCGTTGAAGACCCACCACAGTCGATGGGCTGTGCCGAGGGTCACCATCCCAGCTTAGTAGGTACAGTGGGGGGAAACGGTTTTTGTGGCATCTCTGCATGATGGCCACAGCGTGCTTTGTTTCTCAGCAGAGATTTGACAGCAAATAGTGATGTCTAAATCCATCTGGCACGGAGTTAGAGAAGAATCTCGACGAGAGAGAGGCTTTGTGAGAAAAGACAGCAGCACATGTCCAAAAGAAAATAAAAGTTTTGTGGGGAGATTACGGACTCCTGTAGGCCCGGCGATTCACGTGCTGTAAAGAAGCCAGCAGGAATCTCCCGATCTTGTCCGCCAAACTCGCCCGAGATGGGACACCCCTGCCCACTACAATAAGACTCATCCTGTGTTGAACAAGCATTATCCGCCTCAGTTCTGAATGCGTTGTATCTCGGCGCTAATAACCATAGGTAATTAAAAGCTGAGGGGGAGTTAAGATCTGAAGTACAGGACAATCTTCTGCTATGATAAAACTCAAAAACCGTACACACACAGACCCTTTGTGATTGAGTTTCCCACCTTGAAGTATCCCTGTAATGGATTAACCCCCGTCCCGCGAGTGGCCTGAATAGACAAGGATTCACTGGAGACGCAACAGAGCTACTCCACAATGGGCCAGTCTTCTTTTGTTCCTTCAGCTTTCCGAGTAAATCCAACCCCCCCAAACCCTGTAATTAGATTTGAGCTGTTTGCAGACATCCCAAAACTGATCTGTACAAAGCATAAAAAAAGTGTACCCTTTAATTTACAGTGCAAATACTTTTCCATTAGCGATGGGGGATTTGGTGCTGTTTGTTCCACTGAAAAGAGAAGGGGGGAGAAAAGGGAGGTGGAAGACACTCTTCTGTTACTTAATTGTGAACTCTGAGATTAGTGTGAACACTTCCAACCTTTCACCCCAAACAAAGGAGCGATCAGGTCTTGTTGCCTAGTGACACGGTCTTCACACTGGCCAATTTATCCAGTGAGCTGGTTCTCACTACCTGTGCCTGTGCAATTGATGGAGCAGCGAGTGAATGACTCCATAACAGCTTTTGCTCTTCATCTTCATTTCTGGGCCAGATATAAATGCCTCCATATATGAACCTTCATATACCTGCCTAGAGTAAAGACCTTCATATCTCTGTAGTTATAAAAGGCGAATACTCATATTTTTGTGTGTGATTTCCATAGGTTCAAAGCTTTATTCCTGTATGGTATTTATTTTATTTTACATTCACATAATATTCAGTGATATGCAGATGCTCAACAGTAAGACCCTGCAAACATTTTCACTGGCTACACCACTCTTCCTATGAAAAATATTTAAGCAATATATGTTTGCATTTTTTATTCTTTCTTATGTAATACTTTTTCATATTTTAAGTTCATTAAATATTTTCTTTTACAATTTTACAAAAAAAGACAAGCAGATTTATGCATTGTTTTTCCTATTTTTAGTTCATTAAATGAGTTTATCCACAATTTTACAAAAAGGCAAGCAGATTTATGCATTTGTGATGTACTATACATCTATATTTGATTCAAGACTTGGATGTTTCTCATAGATCTCATTTCTTTCATATATTTATAATTGATAAACATACTTTTGATATGATTCATTCTTCCCCATTGATTTTTAATTCTTTTTTTTTGTCAGCTTTAAAAGTATTTTCTATCTGCTTTATTTATTATAAAGTATATATTATATTTTAAAATAATAGCAAGCATGCTTGCATGCATGATCAAGCACCTATGCACCTAGGTTTAATAGAGATTTATGAGTTTTAAAATCCCAACCCAAAGTATGAGCAGCAGTAAAAGTATTGCTTTCCTTAACAGTGATTATATGTAAGCTCTTCACCTTCAGTTTCTCTCATTCCCCAATGCCTGCCTGTTCCCAAACAGAGTTGAGTTGTGAGCTCAGGTGGGAGCCATTACGCCATGGAGGCTTGCCCTTATCAGTTAATAGCAGGTTTCCAGAGACTAGGATTGTTTTGATAGATGACACCTGGTCACTCGCTCACAAGTCACACAAAGCAGAAGAAATGAAATGCTAGGCTAGATAAGATATCACTGAAAATACTCAACCATTGATTGCTCAGTCATAAAGGTTGGGTGTGTGGCGGTTCGAGTTAATCTTTTCTCCTGTTTTTAAGACACGGGACCCAGAGTAGCATTGGGTTCAGACGCAGCCTTGAGTACCCCAGTTTGGTGCATTTGTTTAGAAAATAAATGGTTTTGTCCTTTATTCAGATCTAGAAGAATGCTCTTCATTCATTTTTTAGGCATCCTGCTGATATAATAAGATGTTTGGATGTGTCTGTTTACTTTAGTTTTTTTTTTTTTTTTTTTTACACATACACACAAAGAGAAGAATAAAGGAATGCCGATTGGGTCTTTCAGCCCCCCCTTCGCTCTGTAGGATTGGGTGTCTGTTTACAGTCCGGCTCAGAGGGCTGCCTGTGCGGCCCGGTGCTGACCACAGCTCCAGAATGTGATTGATTATGTGGGGTTTATGCCATTGAGAACCTTTCAACGGCTCCAGGGGTCACAGGGTCATCTCATCCGCAAATCTGTTTCCTTTTGTACAGTGAGACACACAAAACCTTTTTCTCCCTTCTTTACCCTGGGAAAACGGGGGATGGGAATGTCATTTAAACAGCTCTCTTCTTTTACTCAGTTTCGTTCCCCATATGGCTTTCCTTAAACGTCCAAAAATCTTTCTATAAAGCACTTTGACAGACAATTTAAGAAATTTTGGCCCTGTAAGAGGAGTAGTGACATTAACAGCATTTTAATAGATACCTTCAGATAAGTGTGCTTATATTCACAGAGCTGGCAGCAATAGGAAGCTAGATTAAAAAAATTATGCACTAATATGTAAATGATCTAACTGTGCAATCTAATTTTTTAAATGTATTTTGATCTTGTTTAACTAATTCCCCATCACCGTCAGATTCATGAGACCTTCTATCAAATTTTTTGCAATCAATCTCTATTATCCTAAATCTAGGTTGCTTTACACCCAACTATAAAGCTTTAAATGAAAAATACAGTGAAAAAGCTGCTGCTGCTAGGCATCCTGCCGCTTTGATATGTGGTTGACAGAACAGTGTAATTCAGAAAATGTGCCAGTCCTTGGCCTTTAGGCTGAGGTCTTTGTGGTCATACGCCCTGGATTACACTTTAACCCCAGGGAGGGTCTCTAGGCGAGGTGAAAGGCCAGCGGCCTCATTTGGAAGGAAAAAAGAAAGTCCTCTCTCTCCTCAGGAATGCAGTATCTTCTCACCCAATAAGCTCAGTTAGGGATTTCACCGCTGATAAACATTCACCTGAGACCCTCAGGAGTCGCACCCTGGGTGCAAGGTCTTGTTTGCAATGTCTCTCTGTCGTAACACTCAGATTGTGGCGCGCATTCCTCATACAAATGCCGTTTCTAGACGTTCTCGCAGGAGGTGGCATTTCTTCTGAGATTTTTGTGTGTGTGTGATGTGTATGTGCCATCATGTCTCTCAGAAAGCACTAGGGATTCAGACTAACCCTTCAGAAGAATGTGTGGCATACAGGCCAGTCTGGTTTTAGAAACAAGAGTCTTATCCTGTGTTTGCTGTAATTTGCAGGGCTCAAGGTCTATGAGATATACGGCCCTGAGAGAGGCCAGAGACTCCCAAAGCGCGCGTCTGATTTGTGGCAGGCGGAGGAAGGCACCAGACTACAAACATTGAGAGTAAAATAAAATAATAATAGTCTACCTAATGTGTATTTATTTAATCTACTCTGTGGTTTTGGTTTATATAAAGAATGCCCTGTTCTTATTAAACCAATATTGGCTTTAATATTACACTCGGTTTCTGTAGTTTTTAGAAAGGAAGCCTTATTCCACATCTAAAAGATTGTAAAGGGTCAATTAATGTGAAATGAGTGAGAAACTTGCCGTTTAACGAGCGAGTTTTGTGTGTAGAATAACACACGCTCCTATGTTATCCATACTCTCAGAGGTCATTTAAGGTCTGTCTACGTCTTAACTGGAAGCTTGTGTGGCCGCTGCTTATGAGGGCAGGTAGAGCTCCCCCTGCTGGACGCCTCTAGGGTAGTGCACTTGACGGCATACTCCAGCCTAATTTTCAAATTTTCGGTGTTCTCTTTAATACATGAAGACCAGCAAAAACCTCAGCTATACAGCATGCCAGTATAAGTGCACTTCAACTGCATATAAAAGTCGTTCAGATAACTTTATAACTCCACCATGCCAATCCTACTTTCTGCCTGTCGGTTATGAAATGCATCCTTTGATATTTTTCCCACGTGGCTCCAAACAAAGCAGACATAATTGAAACCAAGTCGCCAACCTTGAAATATGACAGATAAAGGTGCGTAGTAGATGTGTTGTGCGGCGCCATCGATTTGATTTGATTTTGTCACTCTCGCCGTGTTTCTCTATATCTCCCATCTCTCTCTCCCTCCTCACTCTCTGATTCATTCTCGGGTCGGCCGCGGCACATGGATGCAGCGCATTGTGAATTCACAGAATGACATTTGTGACCACAGGCTCTTTGAAAATATCGCTGTTCTAGTACCTGACGGCCTGTTAATATGATTCCAAAGCATATCCCCTTCACGTATAGAAAGTCGAATGTAAAAGAAAATACAGACTTCTCAGTGATTGAAAAGGAGAGACTGTATATAACTATATGTTTTCTTGTTTAAAAGCAAGTGAAATGCCAGGAAGCTTGCAGCAGCGGAGGGATGCTGGTTTGCTTGTATGTGGCTGGAATAATAAGATATCACCTTAAGATCTTATTTGACGGCTCTCTGCACTTCTGTCCCATGACAAATGCTTTGATGATAATCAGGCGGCAAGACTGGAGGTCAGCCAGGATCTCATTGGGAGTGACCCGTGTTTGGTGAATCTATCTGTCAGAGTAGTTCCTCACATCTGTGAAAGATGTTGTTTGTGTGTTTTGCGAATGTGTTTGGGCATGCAGAGCCTTCTTTCCTTTTTAAAAGCTCATTACTGGGGAGATAGTGAATTAACAGGTGTTAACACACAGGATAAATGACAGGCTGATGAAAGCATCTCCTCCAGTATCAAATGTAAATTAATTAGATTCTATCTAAATTAAACACGCCGCGAAATCATCATGGGGCGACGGGGCCTTTTTGAACATTTGGTGGGCTTGAGTTTTACGAACTGATAATGTTTCCTTTTCTTCCTTTTTTTGCTTTTTGATGCATGCTAAGCCCCTGATTCTTTTCCCATGGACCCTTTAAGCATCTCCAGTTGTCTAATGCATCCTCTAATGCGCTCTCACAATGAAAACATCTCTTAGTTTATTGCCGTTTTTTAAAACCCTCCGTTTTCACCAAGGATTTTTTACCTGGGAGTATGTAGCGCATGCCTTCCACGCTCAGCGGCTGCAAAGTCAAATCAATTGGCTTTCTAATGGAATTAAAAAGGGGGTTGAAGTGATCGAGGCAGACCTCTATATTAGTTGCTTCAAAAGCGTTTTCCCCAGGCCCCTCGTTTTTTCTTTCCTCCCCAAGCACCGATGCCGCTTGATCGACACTCAGCTGATCTATAAATAAAGTCTTTTCTTTCTTCACAAAGACTTTGCGGTTTACTGTTTGTCCTCAAGGTCAGGGTCAGGCTGTTCTGAAAAGACATGTTCCAGTGATCATTAGGAAAATAACCCGGTCCTAATTGAGACGGGCAGCTTCTGTCAGCTGTGTGAGGAAAGCAACTCTGAATTTCTCTGATTTTTCCCTCGCTGTCTTCCTCATTCTCATTTGCACCGAAATAACAGCAAATCTATGTTGGGAATAAAGGCTTTAGCACCTGCTTCCATTTAAACTTGTCAGTAAATTTTTTGCAGTACAGTAGTCAAGTTCCTACAATAACTGAAATGCTTACGTTCTCATCGAGCGCCGTGTGACCTTGATATGCTTGTTTTCCCCAGCAATCTTAAGACGTTTAGTCACAACATCGTTTTACATTTCATTGCGTTGTTTTGTTTACGGCGCCGAGAGTTGGAGAAGACACTGTAGCACTATAACGCCACTGGCCTCCAATTTATGGAGCATGTTGATTGCCTTCCATTTTCTCATTTGAGTCTCCCTATGACAGAGAGAGCCTTCACGGTTGCTCGGCTGAGCATTCATTCTTAATGGTGAATTTAAAGCACGCAATCCTGTAAAGGAGCCCAACAAAGCGAACTTGTGCGCACCATCGGGAAGGTGATTTTGCTGGGCAACAGGCTTGTTCGTCGACCCTCATTTCCTCTAAGAGCTACACAAAAGCCTACATTAAGCTGGAAAGAGGCATGCCAGTCCTATTATTCTTAATACCTTTATCTATATATGTTATTTGGCCATGCTTCTCCAGAAGCATTTAAATATGATTAACACTGGCGCTTCTTCATTTTTTTTCCCTACCCTTTATATTCACAAGCGGATCATGGCCCACCGGCCCCCCCAAAATGTTTTTGTAGCCGCTCGGCTTTAGAGTTCCATTCTCATTCCTGTCGTCTCAGAAAACAAAACAAACTCCTGTTCCTGTCAGTTGGGTCGGAGATAGTGGCAGCGGTGGGGTGGGGTGGTAACAGTGAAGGGTGGTGGGGGTGCAGCAGCTCAAAGCCTTTTGTCCAGTGGGAAAGACCGTGTCAGCACCCAGTGAGAAAAGGGGCTCCGGTCATTTGGCCATAGTAAAAGACCAAAAGTGTAAAGATTAGGGACGTAAGGGGTCGAGGTAAAAGCCTATGACTAATGTGGCTGGTCATTCACAGCTCTTGCCACATTGTTTGTCCACTGTCCAGATGGTCACTGGGAATAAATCACAGCGAGAGAGGGAGCTCCGTGGATTGCTAGGCTTGACTTCCTGTCAGATTACCATGTTATGAAGAAAGCCACTCGCTGATTTTTACATCAGCGTTTCAGATGAAAAGCGACCAGTTTTTGTCCCATCCAATGACTGCTGTTTGTACTCATCATGCGTTAATATGGCTACTGAAAAGTTTGCAAGTTTGGGATCAGTAAGCTTTAACGTCTTGTTCACTAATGCTGGATTTGGGACATGACGTATGCATGAATGTGTAAATACGGCCTTATTTCAGTGACTTCATAATTGTAGTTTTTCACAACCACGCATACGTTGCATTCTGAGAAATGACGTGCATGCTGCTTGCTTACATATTATTGTAGCCCAGTTTGGGCTTATTACAGTGTTATTAGCCATTTATATAAGCAACTGAAAAAAGCATGTTAGGTCATGTCAAAACGTCTCCCCTTAAAACATCCTCAGACCCCACAGGGTTAACGTGTCTTTGCTAAACTATTATTATTTTAATTCTTTCTTACCCCAAACTTTCTAATTATAGTATGACTGTTTCCATAAAAAGTTTATACATAATGGATATTAAATTCCTAATACAACAAAAATAATCTTACAAACCCCAGCCTTTTGAATGAATTAAACAAATTCATATTTGTCTGCAAAACTAACTTCAGCACTTAAGCAGAAGACTTTAGATAAAAGATTTTTAAGATCATGAGAGACATACATTCAGTCAAGTGTGTCCAGACTTTTGACTTCTGTACAATAAAGTTGACACATGAACACCGAAAGGTGTGCAGAAAGTGTTGAAGCGCTCTTTATTGTTGTCATCTCTTTGATCACTGGAGGGTGTGAGATGTCAGGAGGCAGGAAGATTTGCAGACAGGATGACGAGGGCTGGCACTGCTGAGCTGCAGGACAGTACGGCACCCTGATAGAAATACCGTTGGACTCCGTTTATCATCATGCTCACGGTCAGACTCTCGGCAGCTGACCGCTGCTCACTGTAAATCCATCACCTGTGGCTTACTGCAGCCACTGCCCTGGACCACAGACAACACGTGTCACTGTTTCACAACCAGGTTCGAGACCGAGCAGAAAGCAGCCGTTTTGAGATTCATCACATTTGATAGACCACTTTTATCGATGACCCAAAGTTCGTTTAGCAATTACAGAATATTCTGCATTCTATTCATACATGCAGATTCAAATAAGCTTGTGTATCTGATATGTTGAACAGATTAGTAATTCGTCTTAGCATTGACATTGATTAAATAAATCGCGTTAAACCGTCTTAAAAGATTAGCAGGCGTTCCATTATGAGCAAAAATAGATAGGCATCAAAGGGAGTCGACAACAGTAAACAAACATTTTACCATTTTACGAAAGGGGGGGAACAAACAGGACCCTCGAATTACCTTCCCACTGCAGATCTCCTTTATAGTGGCAGTTTGTCATTTGGTGGAACAGTATAATTTATTTTCATCCTCCTGATGTGTTTCCCAGTAATGGCTTTGCATAGAGACCGTTTCTGCATACGCCCAGAGGGGGAAAGGCTCACACACATGCATGCACGTACAAACTCTCTCACTCTTACTGTTTTCTCCCTCACTCACACCGAATAACACGACACAGCCTGGTTTTCAAATGTGGAACATGTAAACATCAAGCCTTATTCAGTGCATTCATCATTTGCATGCATCTAATATCCAGAGTACAAATTAGTTGCCAAGCACTGAGAATGTCATTAAAATTCAATAGTTTTGTGCTAGATATATTTATCCTGCATCTTATGCATTAGATGAATTTGTGTATGTGTTAAGATTATTCAAATGGAGTCATATGAACAGCTTTTGGCGACGTGTTAGTAGCACAGAGTGACCCCTACTGGCCATAGCGCAGTCTCGCAATCCTCACGTGCGGCGTATGAGGGACACTGAACTGACACCCTTGGCAACCGTTCGCCCGGTTGCCACGGCCAAGCAAGCAAGCAAGCAATTCGGAAGCCAGCTGTACTGCAGGAGCTGTTCCTTCTCATTTGCAGTTCATTTATCTCCCATCTCCGCAAGCCTCGCCAACACACACACACACACACGCACACACAAGCTCCCACTGGTAACCTCATCTCCATTGTGCCCAATCAACTGTGGAAAGTAAATGGCATCTCTCTCCCCCTTTTATTCATTCAAAATAACTCACACATGCACACAGCATAGCCACGGCCATCCTTCATACAAAACCACAGATGTAGAGACACCAGCTCATGTACACACAATAGAAACTGCCGTCAAAGCTCATGTCGATAAAAAGTATTGTGAAATGTAGCCTGCAATGAGTAAATTACATGCATTACTAAAGCTGCGTATGACAGTCGCTTCGCTTACACATCGATGCAGTGACTGTTATGTATCGATTGTTATTTAAAATCAGCAACTGTGTTTGATGAGCGCATGTGTAGGGAAACACTTGTGTGTCAGAGGCAAAATCATTTGGTGAAGCATTTAGGAATTAAATGTTTGAGCCCCGAAGCCAAAATCTTTGTTCAGAGCAAACGATTTTTCTTTTTTGATGCACCTTTTTTTTTTATTAGTAATATAAATGTTTCGCAAATGTATTTATATTTCTGGGTATCGTTGTGTGTGTGTGTGTGTGTATGTCTTTCAGTCATATAGTATTAATTCGTCATTCACAATATCACACACAAAGCTTAGTCGTGTTCTCTATCTAGTTTGAATGGTAAACGGACCAATGAATGAGTCGTTTGGGACATGACATATGCATGAATGTGTAAATACAGTAATGCTTATCCTGTCAGGTGCCTTGATGAATAGAGCACCCCTGCGAGATGTCATGATGGACATCAGCTGAGGCATGATTTCCAGTTTTCAGTCCTGTTTGACAGCTACTCTCTTTTGCCGGTGTCCTGCTGACGCTTAAGTCATTACTATGGCAACCCGTGTGGATATAACAGATATTGACTACACCGTCTGAACAAACACCCCTGATTTCATCACTTGCACTATGACAGCATGGACGTTCAAGAAAAGCAAATGAAATTTATGTGCACAGTGAACACGAGAGCACGCCAGAGTCAGACAAATCCAGATTTCTGCATGCGTGTCGTCTGCTTCAGAGAGCAGATGAGCTTTAGTTATTATGGGACTCATCAGCACTGTAAACTTGAGAGAGCTCCAGACATCCTCCAGACACTCTCGCCTCCTTGGTATGAATCGTCCGTATCTCATTCCCTGCACTAATTCCAATTTAATTGCCAGTGGCCTGAAGCCTCCTCAATAGGAGTAACAAATGGTTTGATTTTGTAGACTTCATCAGACTGCATTTTAAATGCGACACTCACCCCGCGCGAATGCCAATGAAGCAGAGGAGAGGCTGCCTGTTTACTAATTATCCTTTTTCTTACTGGGAGCCGCACTGCAAGGGTTGTCTGATTAAATCGGATTTGTGGGATAGGGGGGAAAAGCAAGCACGGTCCTCTGCTTTGTAAACGATCCTCATCCGAGGCGAGGGCCAGCCGTGCACTGTAAATTCTGCTCTCTTAAAGGGACACCGTGTCTTTTGTAGATCTAACACAGGGGTGGGTCCACTCGTAAATTTATCCCCCCGGCGTTACAGTGTTTATGATCTTTTATCACTTCATCCATCAGGGCAGTAGGATGATTCAAACCCAGGCCATGATGTACAGTTTATGCAGGTTGCAAGTCTCACTTTTAATATGATTAAAAATCAGCTTGTGGTCAGAGAATCTGCAGGATTTTTGACACAATTCATAATAATTCACTTTGAGTGTATTGATCCTTGAAATAATAATAATTATTTTACAAAGACTTTTTAAAAAATGCTTGCATCACATAAGTTTGCATTACATTTTGTTGCAAAACAAATTGGTGTTGCAAAATATTAGTAAATGATTACCATGATATAAAAAAATAACAATGATTTATGTTGATATTTTAGACAGTCTAGCAGTTGGAACTATTTGATTGATACTCCAACATAAATGACGGTATTGCTCCTTAAAGCTGGTTGGCACCCTCCATAAAATGGAAATAAGGTGGTGATGGTGCCCAAAATCATATTGTAATAGATGACAGACAAAAGTGAGTTACCTGAAAAAGGTTTGCTCTGCAATATGGGAAGTTTTTTTTATTTTGCTTTAAATTGGCAGGGTATTAGACACCAGAATCAAGTGCAATTCAATGGCCAAAAGAGAGAGGGGGGAAAAAAAACAAGATAAAGATTAATTTGATTGATAGCCTTATTTCTTTTTTTTCAAAGTTTCTATAGTTATTGTGATTTTATTTTTGGTCATGATAATCATGTAATAAAAACCTGTTCTCGTGCCAGAGCTTTTCATGTTGTAACCATGATTTTTTTAAACAAAATAATTGAGGATTATTAACTCAAACCAGTAATCGTCAAGATTGAATCGGTGCTGCAGAACCATACTCCGTTTTGCCGAATCCTCTTTGCAGTCACGTCGAGCTAGTGTTGAAAGCTTACTTAATTATGAAGAATCTGCCTCCAACACCTGTCAAAGTCAATAGGGCCAATTTCTTCCATGTGGGTTTGTGAGTGATGAAGACATTTTCTCTGTCTAAATGGACACTGGAGAAACCATATGGTTCCATGACATTATCTTGAGGTAATTAATATGGCTTCTACAATGACATCTGGTGGCATTAATCTATCTGAGAACGTGGCATCTCACCGCATCCGCCCGACACAAAAGTGAATTATCTGTAACTATTATTGGTGCAAAGTCTGGAAAGGTACCAGCCCCAGAATGAGAAGCAATTTTTTCGGCGGTTTAACGCAGGTTGCGCCGTCCTCATTCTTTCCCTTCCAAGCATCAGTTTAAGGCTTTTAAATGCAGTCTGCCATTGTAATTCTCCTTTTAAAAAGCCACCACTTGAGATGAAAACCTGTTAAATCAAATAGCGTATTTTACACGTCCCCCTGTCGGGTGTCATGTATTTGTAAGGCAGACCTTCGGAGACCAATGACACTTTGATAGTAACACACAAAATGTTATTTTGTTTCTCCCTCTCTCTCCCTCTCTCGCTGTCTCCCGTCTCACCATCTCTCCTCCTGTTAGATCAATAAACAATTCATTGAAGCTCTTTTCTTTGCTTTTCTTGTCAGAGGCACAGAGGCGTTTTGAATGCATTAAGGCAGCGCTCTGTGCTGTCACACGCTCTGTATTCCAGACCAAAGCTGTCAGTCGCTGCCCTCCCTCCCTCAGCAACCCCCTTCCGAAAGCCTTGGGCTCCTCTAATGCCACATTATGCCCAGCCACTCTCCCGGATTACATGGATGTGCAGTCCTCCTGTAGTCTGGGCTCATTAGGTGTCAGACCAAGTGAGCGAGCGAGTGAGTGAATACCCTGGCCGGAGAGATGCTGCAGACATATCGCATCACACGCACACACGGCCCCTGGAACAGCTTGTACCTGTTGACTTCCCAGCACCCTGTAGCACTCTGTCATAAAAACACTCATGTAACATCTCTTTATCTATCTGTCTCGCTCTCATCCCGACTAAAAATCCGATTTGTGCTGGAAAAAAGACAGGGGAGATATGAAGCCAGGCAAGAGAGAAGCATTTCTCTCCAATCGCTCTGAGTGCAAGACCCCTTGTTGTTTGCATTTCATTCAGCATCACGTTACCGTGGAAATGAATGGGTCAGAAAGCCTTTAGATGTGGCTTTACCCTTCAGACCTAGAGCCCTTTGGTAATGCACTCCTATAATGCTCACATTTATACATCTCAATTATAATTAAGATGCAGTCCCCATGAAAATCATTACACTGCTCTCGGGGGTTCTTGTGACTAATGTTCTCAGTACGCCGTGCTCTACACAGATATGCTCGCTTGCGAGCGCAGTTGGAAATGGTAAATTTCTCTTGATGGCCCAGTTTCACACTGAGCCAAAGTTCTGTGTTTTGCACATTATACTAATTGTGGGACTAAATATTTGGGCTTTCTTTTGAGGCTCAGCACACCCCCCATGTACGTTAGAAGGGTTGTATGGTTTTGGCACCAGTTTGACCATATTGTCTGGCCCTCCTGAGCCCCTGCTAGCACCCATTGTCCCCAAGCTCAGCGGGGCTGCCAAGGCCCCCTCTGCCCCGGAGCGCCCGGGCAGCCCTGCCCCCCACCTGGCCCAAACAGCTGCCCCCATGACCCCTCGCTCCCCTCCCTCTGTTAGACCTGAACTTCTCTCACAAGCTTCACACATACCATACAGTCTTTCCTGGTACTCACATCCTGTATGACAAGTAAGTAATATGTGCTTTGCAGACACATCTGGTTTCCCGTCTGGATGTCTTTGACATGCATAGTTTTCTAAAAAATTTTGACTTGAGGATCTAATCGTGATTGTGGGTGTGGTTAACCATATAGGCCAATTATGTTCAAACATTACTCTATATTAGGGTTTTTTTAGTGATTTATTCCATGGGTTACTTTATTAAACCAGTAGGTGGTGACAAGACAAGTGACTGAATCAATTATTCAAACGTTGAAACAAGCAAGTCAAGTCTGATTCAGGCAAACATTTTGAAGAACAAATTCATGCAGTTATTAAACTGTTCCCTCAACTGGTTTGTTCAAACACACCTATTAATTAAATCCACAATCTCTGATCATGGTTTGATTTGATTTGGCACTCTTTTATTTGGCAGAACTAAAATTGACAGTAACTGTGGTAGCTTTACTGACGCATCATGTCAGATACATTAGCTCAAACACTAACATCCGGCATACTGTGTGCTCATCAAGGTAACACATTCCAATCGGAGCTTCAGAACAGGTGTGTCATATTTTAGAGTTCTTCGCTGAGCAACAGGTGATATCACACCTCACGGCATTGGTGATAGACAGAGCAGCAGGAGTTTGTATTCCATCAGCACTGGCGAATTGAAACTTAAGCTAATTGACTTTGGTCTCACCAGCTTAGAACGACACACGCTCTCCATGTGGGGTTTCTCAGCTCAACCATCGGCCCTGTGGGAAACACAGTTGCCTTGTCTAACTCTCACATTAAGTTTTAATCACAGCCCTGTTCAGTTTGTTTGTGTAAAAAGCAGTATTGCTTTCTTAATTTTGTTGTTGTTGTTTTTGCAGTTTTAATGCATGCATATGATCTTTTGAAAACTTCTGGCAGACTACTAAAAGTTGACGAAATTACCTTACAGTACATTTTTGCATTTATCATGGAGTGTCTGTCTCTTCTGGGAAAATTATTTTGATGATTAAAAATTGTTGATGACTTCTGCACTACACAGATTTTTGTCTAATCAGTTACTCCCCCAACCAAATTGTTAATGTGCATATTGTAATGTAACCAAAGACTTCTATAGACTTTCTTTGGCAGCAACAAATATGTTGGCACATGACAGAAAACAAGTGAATTTTGTCAAGTGAATTCACTGGGTCTCTAGGAGACTGAGATTATGTCTATGTGTTACATGGTGTATTATGCTAGACACAGTTTTCCGGTATTCCCAGAAGTTGTTTTCTCAGCCAGGGATCACGTGGGCACAACCATCCTGGAGTTTTAAAGTGTTTGCAGTGGTGAACACAAGCGGAACACCCTCAATACCTAAACGGTGCTGCGCACCCGCTGTTAAGTAACGGCCAATGCTTCTTCAGGGCCATTAACTTAACACTGCGATGGAGCCAAGAGGCCCTTATAAATAGACACAGGAGTGGAGGTAAATTATGCCAAAACTCAGGCAGCAGGCAGCAGAAGCCAAAGCCAGTCCTCTATCCAGGTGTCACTTTGTCCAACTCAATTTTGCACTGTAATAGAGGCGAGTGGGTCAGCCACTTCTCTCTCTCTCTAGTTCTTTTTCTCTGCCTTACCCTTCAGTACCTCACAGAAGAGTTTCTCCCAGCCAGGCCATTTACTTGTGACGCTCTTTACTTCACACCGAGGAACACTTAATTCCAGCTAACACCAATCACATGGACACTGCACTTCCCTTCATGGCTGCCGCTTTATCAACTGCCCCCCCTGCCCTTCTCCTGTTCCCAAAATAGTGTTCTTTCTTCAATGGAAGTGTTCTTACCACCTGAGAAATATGGCGCATATGGAGTGAACTGTAAGACGTGTAATTTTACTGGTAAAAATCCTTAAAATAGAGCTTAAAATGATTGAAATATTGTCTGGAAAATATTCTCTTTTTAGTATGCTAACAGCATAATGTAATTGATCGAAATGTGTCCAAATCTTCGAATTACAAAAATACAAGTACATGGTCACTGATTGGGCTTTTCTGTGAAGGGAATACTTGAAATGAAAAGTGGGCAAATTATCATCATTAAATCTTTCAGTCACCAATAATGTGAGATTTTAAGAGCAATCAAAGGGGAGCTCTGGTGATGTGGCTTAGTCTTTCCCTCCACCCCGTTCAGACCCTTGAGCTCCCTGGGTCAGAGTCCACCTAACCTCTTGCATTCCTGAGAGCCTTTCCTCCCTACCCCCGTCACCCTGTCTTTCATCTCCCTATACCCACCCCCTTAAATTTAGCTTTTTAAGTTACTTTACAGCTTTTAGTTTTGCCATGAACCTTCCTGAAGCAAACTTGCATTTCACATCCCAAGCTTCTTTGGGATTTCCTTCCATAATCAATGACCACCCTTTCTTTTCATCGATAAACCCAGAGATGTAAGGAGTCATTAAAGATGGAGACGGCGCAAGGGGGAGGGAAACGGCTGGGCCCAGAGAAAGCCAGAAGGAAGGCTTGTCAGTATTTATTTGCTGAGAAGCAGCAATTCAGCTGCACTGTCTAGATTTAAGAACAGGAATAGTCGTTTCTCTTGCTCACCTCAAACTCCTCCTCTCATCCTCTCAATCGCTCCCGTTTTTTTCCCCAGCAAATGCTGATTGATCGAGCTTTATGAACATGAGACTGGGGCTCCTCATAGATTTTTAAATTAGTGGCAGCTTTGCCCCAAAGATGTGTTATCGACTCATGAAATAGAAGCGGAGCTTAAAACACTCCCACTTTCCCCAGAGTTTTCTAGAGCCTGATAATTGAAAAAAGTGTGAAGTGTGAGTCTGTGTATGAGAGCAAAGCAAAAGAGAAGGAAAATTGCTCACTTTATGCCTTTATTTAAATACCAAGTTGTGAGTCTATTTTTTAACTGGAGCTTTCAGTGATTTCATATTTAATATTAATACCAGCCATCTAAACACACAAGTTGTTTTGTCATTTTCTGTATCTGTCAGCTGACCTTTTGTGGCACTGGGCATATTATATGTGCAGCTCACCCTGTAGTACTGAATTAGATTCTTCCATTGATCCACTAAGTGTATTTTCTAAATTAATCATTGTCTTTTTCAGCTTGATTGTCCAGTTTCTACAGTGATCATGTCATTCACAAGAACCCGTAATTGCAGAATTTTTATTTTTTTCAATAAGTAGTCAGGCAAATAATAGTCCTGCTCCAAAAGCTAATTCTGCTGTATTTAGTTTTTACACTTTAACATACTGTACTACGTTCTGTAAATTAGTACTCTCATGCTAACATCTCAGTCTTTCTGCTTCCAGGATCAGATATGGCCATCTTCTGTTTGCTGTGCGGGAAGCGCTTCCAGACGCAGACTGCTCTGCAGCAACACATGGAGGTCCACGCAGGCGTGCGCAGCTACATCTGCAGCGAGTGCAACCGCACATTTCCCAGCCACACCGCACTCAAACGCCATCTCCGTTCGCATACAGGTCTCACATCAGTCTTAACGTTGCGCATTTGTGCATAACCGACAGCCTCAGGAGCCACATTTTTGGAATGAATCAGTAATACATACTAATTTGGTGCTTTGATGTTTTATGCACATCCGTCAAGCCGAGTGATATTTTAAACATGCTGAGATGTGATTCACCCTGTAGAGTGTTTAAATCAGGATCCCTGGTACAGTCATTGTGTTGGCTTTTTTTCTCCCACCCGTCATTCCCATCACCTTCTGGATGGAGGTGGATGGAATGAAGATAGCAGGCTGAAGTGACATGTCATTTAGCGAAAGGCCAAAGCGCTGTGATGGCTTGTGACAGCACAGATATGGCCCTCCCCAGTCAGGCTAGTCCTGCTATATGCCGGATCCATCCCCATGTGGCCAGATGCGTGGCTGAGCAGATGCGGCGACTCTGCGAACAGTCTCCATTACTGTCTCCAAATATGAGACGCTGGAAATGAATCCCATTTTCTCCAGAAAGACTTTTCCCCCCATCGTCTCTGACCTTAAATAACAGCCTGACGTGTCAGAGTTGCTTTACTCGGCGGCAGCTCGGATGAATATTTGAAGCGAAAGCGGGAGATGAGCAAAGCCCGCCTGTTTATAGGCCGCCCCGGCCTTTATTGGGCGGCTGACGGTACAAGGCGGCTGAGCGCTTACTGTACTCGCTTGTCCTCTCTGGGCCGTACATCGGAGCCGACGCTCCCGCCTGCACGCATAAATGTCAACGGTCTGCTTCGCCGCAGACACGGTGAAGGGAGAGAGAGAGGCTGTGACGCAGCGTCGCGCTAGTTTGAACCCAATTCTCTGTAGGCGTGTATTAAATTACAATGAGCGCTAGCAAGCACCCGTTTAATGTGATGTGGGGGCTTTTGTCAAGGAGCTGAAAGGGAAAAACTGCTATTGGCACTTGCAAAAACCACCGAAAATAAGTCTCTAAATTTTTTCTTAAAGAGGACAAAAAAAGAAGACTCGCTGCTCGCGTTTAATTCTCCTTTGATCTTCTTAATCTCATTCACAGTGTATTTTTTAATGCTGGAAACTGAGTCGCTGATGTGATAAGCACTCGGATGTTCCTCCAGAGCCGTGTTTCCCAACCTTTTTTTATCTTATGTACTCCCACAACCCTGTCAATAGGGCTCAAGTACCCTTTTATCAACACCACACCAGAAATATCTTCCTTGAATTTATTGCTTGCGTTGATATAATTGTCGCCATTGTTACATTGATTTACAATCACTACGTCTTGCATCTTGAATGTTTGACACACCAGGTGGTTTATATAAAAAAAACATGTTCAAATACTTCAGCTAATTTACTTGTAAATCTAATCCAGATTGATGTTTAACACATTTTTTTTTTTTTTTAACATGCGTTTTGTGATTGACATTTAACAGGCATTTGCATGCTTTGTATAGTGTAATTTAGGTATAATCTATAGTCTATAATAGTTCTAAATTATTAACCAAGAGAAGAACATTCAGAAAAATAAATAACACGTGTAAAGTGTGTGTGTGTGTGTGTATATATGTATACATATAGGTGTGTATGTATATATATAAAATAGATGGATGGCTAAATATTTTTTAAAATTGCCTTTCCGCCTTTTTATTGATTTAAAAAAAATACAATTCTGTTTTTAAAAATTTCCATGCATTAATTAGAGTTCAGAACTGTGGAATCAGTATTTATTTTCTCTCTTTGTTTGTATTAAAGAATGCATTAAACTAAACAAAAATAACCATTAACACAATTATTATGTTACAGAAGATTTTAACTAATAAATGTTCTTCCATACAAATACATATACCATTGTATATATCAAATATGTAAATTACAATACGAGAAGTATGTAGTGTTTTATTGATCACAGCATATAATAACATTAAAATAGAATTCACAATATAACTTTTTTTTTTTATATATTTTTGATCAAATTAATGTAGTCTTGGTGATCATGAGTCATTTATATGTGTATAGTTTGCACATTTAGTTTAATTTCTTTAGTGCATTAAATGGATGAAACTGTAAAATATTATCTAATATCAGTTGTATATGTTAAATTAAGTAAATTCAGTTGTATAGGTAAGAGATATTAAAGTATTTTCAGGTATTATGTGCAGCATGTGCTCCTAAATTACTGCTCTGTAAAAACACTGAAGCAATAGCTTAACGTATTCCTTTTTGCTCCACGTGTGCAGTGCCCACTCAAAAATAAGTTAAATGAGTGATTATGGGCCCACACAGTCATTACTCTGTAATTCAAGGCCAAGCTTAAATTTGATTTCAGTCATACCTCAGCCTAAATGCTGATGCAGAACCAATTTTGACAGGATTTCAGCGAATGATTACACGCGTTTCCACTGATTTTAGAGAGGAATTTCTGTTCTTGAATGTACTTGCTCGTGTACTTTTCCAGGCGTGCACAGTGTGAGCGAATGCTGGCATCCATTAGGGCTGATAATCATGGCAGCCCCCTCGCTCCCCCATCCGTTCCGCACACTGCCGGCCGTGCCTCGTTAATATTCCGTTGTTGTTCTGTGCTTGTGTTTTATTCGGAGCCCATTTTCCATCTGCGGCGGGTGTTTTGTGTTCGCAGCTGTGTTTGATAGTGCAGCCCAGTCGAGACCCTGGCAGTGATGGATCCTTGATTTACGCTGCTTAGCGCATAATGAACTCGGCCCCTGCCTTAACGTAAGCCTCGGCCCTGCCAGGCGCCAGGCGGTGCCCGCAGACCCTGGCCAGGTACGCCATCGCAGCGGTCCCCTGAGGCACGGGGACGCAGGTGGCAGCCCCCGAGCTTCCCAAATGTCTTTTCCGCCCTCTTTGTGCCTCGCAGCCACCAGACTTACAGACAGACACAGAAAGGAACCGAGGAACACGCAGTCGGTGACAGCATCTTGATCTATCACCTTGTATCTTTACTGCCTCAAAGCTTAATGTATTCCAAACAAAGCAAAGCCGCCAAACAGAATTTGATAAGCAAATTGCCTTCTGTTTATAGCAGCGACACGCTACATTTACATAACAGGTAGCCTAAAAAAAAAAAACACCAGCCGAGTATTACGATATGAATTTGTGCCTTGTGGTATCAGGAGAGCTGTCACAAATTATTTCATCAAATAAAGATTAAAGATGCTTTTACTGAGGGTAGAAGCAAGCCTGCGGATTTAACTGGTGGCCAGTTTTCTGGAGGCTAACGCAGATGTCTTCGGTTGACGCGCCAGCTTAGGCGCAATTAAAGTCAGGTGAATTTGGCGCGATTGCTATTCTCGTCGCGTGCCGGAGAGCAGTCAGGGAGCGTGATGGATTGTGATCTCTTCTGCGGAGGAGGCATTTCGAAGCGCCAAATTTCTTACAGCGACTGATAACTTCATGCACACAAATAAATACTGTCACTTTTATTGATTTCTGAAATGTATGGGGTTTTTTTCTGTCTTGTGTCATCTCGTGCTTCTTTTTTTTTTTCCTCTTTCCCATTACTGGTGAAGCGAAGACGGCGGAGCCCGAGCAGCCGTGTAAATGTGAGGCGTTTAGCTGCGTCTCGCCACAAAACGTGCCTGAGGAAATTGACATTGTCTGGTAACAGGAGGCGGCGAGAGTCTGAGCATGACAGTACATAACGAGAAATGCAATTTATTCCCAGGCACGGTGCCGCTCGGACAGCCAGATAATGAAACGCGTAGGTCATAGACGATGACTTAAACCCTCCGCACAGAAGTGAAATGCATTAAATATGGGGAACATTACACGCCTGGCGGAGTCGTGCATCTGTACGGAGAGAGAGTGATATATGGTTAGCTGATAGTGAGACACAGAAACGCAATTAGAGCAGAGAGCAGAAAAAGAAACACCCCCGCATATCATAATATCACTGATTACTGACCTCTGAATACCCATTACAGTGCAAGACGACAGGAAGATATAGATGACAATGACCTATAACAGACAACTGATGATATTGTACTGAGAGCTTATTATAGCTTGATTTCAAATAAATATTATAGGCCAGCTGTTTAATACTTTCTGAGAGGAAGAAATACTTTAGTCTTTTTTTATACTTTATATTTTTTTTCTTTCTTTGTGAATTTTTGCCCCATTATCTTTGTTTTCTACAATTTTTTTAAACTCTTAATGCTACAGCCTTTCTGTGTTCAGTTTATGGAAATAAAAATTTGTAAAATTATATTTATTTTTTTACATTTTGTTTTGCACTGGTACACTTTTGCAAACAAGCTTACCGCGTAATTTTATGAAGCTACAAGAATACTTTTGTGCGCAAAAAACAATATAACGACTTTTCATTTTAGGTTGAACTGTCCCTTTAAATGTAATCTGGCGGTGTTACAATGTTATTACAGGCTTTGTAATGTCTGTCTGGGGCTAATCCATTCATTCACAGCTCTTACAGTGTTTATGATTGACACCAACTTGCATATACTACATATACTGACCGGACCTCTGTTCAGCAGGTGACCATCCGTTTGAGTGTGAGTTCTGCGGCAGCTGCTTCCGAGACGAGAGCACGCTGAAGGGACACAAGCGCATCCACACCGGAGAGAAACCCTATGAATGTAATGGCTGCGGCAAGAAGTTCAGCCTCAAACACCAGCTAGAGACCCACTACCGTGTCCATACAGGTACTGTATGCGTCTTCCTGTTTATCAAGCCAAGGTGACTGGAAAAGCTTTCTTTGGGTATTATAGTCCTCCTTGCACTACTTTTTCAGCACCTCTGAGGATTTTGATCCAGTAACATGCCCTACTTAAATCATGTTAAGCGATACGGTCACGTGTAGCGGCTTTCTGTTATCCTTGTCAGCGGGCGAGCATCATATCAGATCTTTAGATCACAGCTGAAGCCGATGCCAGCACAGGCCGTGCCTCTGTTTGGCTTCAGACCTGTGTAAAGAGCCCCTTTCCTCTTGTTAAGGTGATATCTGATTGATTCCTACGTCTTGGCGCTCTGTAAAGCCCACACCAAAGGGCAGGCCATTTCCAGTGCTGTCAGCTCGTTCTTTGACAAGGGGATTAGCGCAGAACTGTAGAGACCAGGTCTCTCGGACGCACACGACGGACACCGGATCTTCCCCTCCTGTCTGCCACTCAAAAAACCATGCCGTTAAGCCAAACTATCGAGAAAGCCTGTCAAATAATTGCCTTCTTTGGGTGGGGTGAGGATGGGGTAAAGCCTCGGCGGCGAGCACAGAGTGCCTGAGATAACAAGAACAACGACAAGCTCACAGTCAAAGGCCACTGCATGCAAAAAGGGAGCCGCTTGATGAAGCATCGACATTGGCAGCCCTGCTCCTGTCGATGGCCAATCAATAACTCGGCTCCATTTGCAATTCATTATTGCCTGGTTATCTGAGGCTGCCCTGTTTACAGTGCAGATAAAGTACACTGACCACACGTGCATGTATCACTGGAGTCTCGACGGTTTAATGACCGTCTCATTAGGGCTTTTGCATACGCAAACGCAGACGGACGTGACATTGTTCGAACCACCGAGGTCAAGGTTCCTCTATCCCTCCATTAAACAAACAGAAGACCTGAGCAAACAACGCAGAGGCTTTGCATTCCCAGGATGCCTTTACCCAACACAAGCGTTCTTCAATCTTCAACTTATCAATGCTTTCTCTAGTGACATTTTTAAAGGTCGATGTGTAGATGACTTATTTTCACCGTCGGAACAAATGTGCTGCGCTTTGTGTTACTGTCTCTTTAAGAGGTTTCTGTCAACATTCTGAACTAAAAAACAAATGTTATTTATCTGTAGCTAGTTTGCCAAATGCAACGTTCACTGCTGTTCCACATGATTGTTTTTCAAGTTCCAGTGCTGAAAATTTTTTGTACACCTGTCTGTTATGAGACAAAAAAAATTATATGAAAATTTTATATAATGCATAAATGTATAAAAAATATAAATATATATATATTTATATACACTTTTAACAATCATCATGCCCATAACAATAAATGCCTAAAGTTGTGTTTATTCTGTCCAGCGATTTAAAAAGGAAAAATATATAAGCAAATATATTAAATAATAATAGTAATAATTATTTAAAAAAAAAATATATGTACACTCATATATACATGCATACACTCAGAGCGGAAAAAATCACATCAGTAAAAGGGTATTATTTAAAATATTTAAATATTTAAAAATAGTATATAACAGCTGTTTAAAAAGCACTCATTCTTCTTGAATGTCATATGATCCTTTAGATATTAGTCCTGTTGCTGCTCAAAGAAATTTTCTTTACTGTTGCTTTTATTTATATATATATATATATATATATATATATATATATATATATATATATATATATATATATATATATATATATATAATGATAAAATAAAATATAAAACATAACATAAATCTATAAATGCGAACTGTTTAAATTGGTAACCAGTTACACTCAAGCCTAGAACATATTTCTGAACCGTTTTATGTGAATTTTTATTAAAATCTTGATTAAAACAAAAGAATTTACTCTCTATGGATTATGCATCAAAAGCAGTTCCGTACAGCATTTCTAGTAGAGTCATTCACTTAATCATATTCCTGCTTTCCATACAGATGAGTATTGCTGTCTGTTCGCGGATATCAGAGTACAAAATCTCCTGACATGTCGTGCAAAATCTTGACATTTCCTGTTCTCCGTGCAGGTGAGAAGCCGTTTGAGTGCAAGCTCTGCCACCAGCGCTCCAGGGACTACTCGGCCATGATCAAACACCTGCGCACCCACAACGGAGCCTCACCGTACCAGTGCACCATCTGCCTGGAATACTGCCCCAGCCTCTCCGCCATGCAGAAGCACATGAAGGGCCACAAGCCCGAAGACATCCCCCCGGACTGGAGGATAGAGAAGACTTACCTGTACCTCTGCTACGTCTGAAGGAGGGAGACGGCGGGGAGGGAGGGGAGCGGGAGGGCGAGGGGTTAAAGCGCCTGGAAACACAGTCAGGAAATGGACGGATTTGTCAGAGGGGCTGGGCAAGGCAGACAGGAACTAAAAAGGCAGAAATCTTACCCCATCAGTATCGCAAAACATTAAAAAAAAAACAAACAACAAAAAAAAGGCATCATGTTATAGCCGTATATCTGTTCGCAGCACGGATCATATGGGAAGTCCACTCTCTACACGTCAGCTTACGTCCCAAGCGTTAAATATGTCTTATCAGTCAAACGACACACACTTCAACAACGATTCCTCCTCTTCATAAGGATGCCCTCTTCTGGTACAAAAATAGTAGTGTGAACCAGACACAGTGTTTATCTCTGGCTGATCGTTCGGTGCAGGAAGCACTTACACCCGTCAGCGGTAACGTACCAGTCAGGTACTCCACAGCAAATATGAACCGTCATGTTCATCAGGGTCATTACTGCAAAGTGGGACGTAAGCTTCCTGCAAAACATGTTCACGATGCTCAGCTGACAGTCAGCGTGTATATCCCTCCCATATGATTCACATTCATTAAGGGCTTATTGGTTTAACCAGCGTACAAATCAGCTAAGCTCTCAGTACTCTGCTCATCAGTGTCATTTCACTTCTTCTTTTTTTTTTCTCGCGTATTACAAGCTGACTTCACGACGACAGTTTTTGTTTGATGTTGACTTCTCAAGCGCCACATTGCGAGTTCATTTTAAGCAGAATAACACGCGCCGTACACGTTCACGTTATCTCTCCTCCTTCGCTTATCGAGTCCGAAATCGCTTAACCGTTCGAAACGAGTAACTTGGCAATACATACAGAACATCCATTACACGCTAGACATCTAATCAACTGTTTATGCTGTTGTTATAGAGACCAAAATGATGACTAAAGCTGCTTTTGTCAGTGGCTTGCAGACTGAGCGGCACTGTGACGTACAGGGCTCGTCCGCACATATCCGTGTGTTCGTAGGTGGTCACGAGGCTTGGCCTGTCCAGCCGGGAACGCTGGGATGGATGAATGAACAGAGCAGATCAACTCTTTTGGTTTGGTTCCTTTCGCTTTGTTTGTGTTTCCTATTATACCTTGATTTACTTCAGCACATCGTACTTGAATTACCTCGTTTTTTTGTGACCTCATGTGCTAGTGTTTTAATTTTTCCTTTGTTTCTTTGTATATTTGATTGTTTGCTTTGCTAGCAGGAGCGGCGTGTGCTTTTAAGTACTTAAGAAATTAAGTGCCACGGTGAAGAGAGATTATTTGTCTTTCGTTCGACGTTTGTTTAGGTCTTCTTTGCATTAATCTTACCAAACTTGGTATTATGGTTTCGTTTGTTCGTTTTGTTTTACTAACCCTGCTTGTTGAAGAGCATGTGGGTTTGGTCTGTTTGTTTTTTGTAAGCTACCTCTAAGTTTTGTTTCTTTTTTTTGTTGCGTTTCGTTTGCAAAAGCACGTTGTTGGGTTTTGCATTATTGCAACTTCATCTCACGCTTTCAAGTGGTTCGGAAGCGACGAATATGAAAGGGTAAGAGTTGCTCATAGGAAAAGTGGATTGAAAAAAATAATCAGAACTTTCCCTATCAGTCCCCCCCCACCCCTGTAAATGTTACCTTAAGAGCAGAAAAGAGATTTCTGAAGCCTTAAGTTCGGGGTCGGAGTTGATCTGGGAGTTGTGTTTGGAACAAGTGAAGTGTAGTACTTTAAAGTCTGAAAAAAAAAAACAAACAAAACAAAACGTTAAACTTGAAAATATGTGAATAGAATTGTAGTTTTGTAATGTGAAAAAAGATGGTTCACGGAGCGTGAGCCGCCAAGAACAGGTCATATGCAGCAGTGCATTGTGCGTTGGACAATTGGGACTGCAAGTGGTAATCAAAGACGAAAGGAAGAAAAAAAAAAAAAAAAAAAAATCCTGTCAGTTGACATGTTTCTTTGTATGAGTGTAGTCCTGAGCAAGAGCCAACAGAGGCCATTTGATATATAAAATTGTGATATTTTTGTATTAAGTGTCGGTCCCTTTTTTCCATTTGTTGAGGTTGCAGCGGGGCAAAACTTTGTAGTTCTTTTTTTATATCATTATTCTCTCGTTTGAATCGTTTGCCTTGCTCCTCTTCGGTAATGTTGGACAGTGCGTGATCCTATAGTGGTAAATGTTGCTTTCTGGATGTCAATACATTGCAGGTGAAGGACTAAATCAGCCGCATTCTCCTTTGTGAAAAATAACAAACAAACAAAAAAAAACAAAAAAAAGACGTGATGCCAATGATCAGTTCCATTGCACACAGTATCTCAAACAAAACAATCAATGTTGCCAACGTTGTGTTTTTTTTTACTTGAAGTGACTAAAAAAGAAGGGATGGGAAGACGCGTC